>NC_035436.2:22404882-22577382 GCF_002127325.2 Helianthus annuus | reverse complement strand
GTTTTCGTGTGAGCCAACACTAGATATATTAACTTCTTTAAAAATTAGAATTAAAAACAGAAAAGTTTATAATTATTAAAATCCAACATGTACGTTTACGACAGGTTTTATTTCAATGTTGTTCATTATGACTTGCCAACTTGTTTGATCCTTTAAATAGACGTGCTACATATGTCGTATTATAGTTACATGGATTTACGTGTGTCCATATTCGAGTTATTATCCTTGATGGAAATACATAAACAGTCTTATTCGGGTTGGTTTGTGCGGGTCACATGCCCCTAGGTCTTGGATTGGATCTTTGTCTTCCTATGTGACTCATAATTAGCCCTAGTTTAATTTGCTTGGTTGGCTTAATGATTTCCATTATGCATGGGACCTAATCCATCTGACAAAGTTTACTTCTAATGTTGTCTTATGCAATGATCATAATAACTAGTGAATATAGAACAATATTTGTAATCATTAATATATGAGGGGTTCTTGCAGACAACAAAATTATATAACTATGTATGAGTGCATATAAAACAACATAACTGTTTTCAACTTTAATCATTTTGTTAACGAAATATCATAAAGGTGTTTACTTTAAGGCATGTTTAAAACACTACTGTCTATTCAATTAAGTGGCTACATTAAATCCATGAAATACTTGAATATTCTTGCTTACTTGTGAATCATCATAGATGTATTAAAACATATAAATTAGACCTATGCACTTTTAAATCACGCCTCGTATCTAATTTTAAGGAGAAGTGACCCATATGTCTTTTTGGATGTGAATTGTCGATATATGAAAATAATGTAGATATGTGAATTTGTTAACGTATTTTCATGTTAATACTTGGGGCAAAACTTGTGATAAAGGATTTATAAACATGACAAAGTAAATTAACATTTGAATTTTCATATTTATCAATATTATAATTATCTAACTACAACAAGTGACATTAGAACTATCGTCCCAAATAGTGAAACTTGATAATCTAATCTAAAAATTCTAAAAAGTTTATATGAGTACATCCATAGGCTTTTAGGTCCATGATCTCTAATTTTCACTCGTTATCCACTCCAAAAGATTGACACAATAAAGATTACGGTACCTATGGAGTAATTTCGAGGTGAGATGCCGCAAAAAAAAAAAACAACGTAACCAGTATGAAATTTGTAGTCCCTAAATGTTTTTGTTTTAAATAGACCGACTCACATCCCTTTTTGGACCAAATATATGAGACTAAACACATTCTTAATATGTAGTGGCGAACCTTGAGATTTTTGACCGTGTGGTCGAAAACATATATACCTAAAAAAAATATAAAACCGAGGGTCGAAAACGTAAATACCTAAAAAAATTCTATACGAAAACTACGTACGGGACAAAATTTCTTATGAATTATGGAACGACCCCCAGCATTACATTATCTTCGGGTATGGGTTTGTCGAACAATACTTCGACATCTTCGACATCGTGAATCTAAGAAAAGGAAACTAGGCGACAAAGGTATTGGATGCATATTATTGCGTTATGGTCAATAGAGCAAAACCTTAATTAGGTTCATGGTAACAGAACCGAATGTACTCATATCGGTTAACACTATTATCGTATCTAGAGACTCTTGGTTTGACGAACAAAGGTACAAAAGTGTTATCTTAAACCATACAAGTTAATGATAAAGCCCCTCATTTATGTGGTGCGGATGTGGCGTGACAAAGACCCTAAGGGTTTTATCCCACACCACCCAACCTAAACGAATGTTTGTAAATTTATTGAATCCTTGTAAGGGCATCATATACTCTCTTAAAAAAATTAGAACAAAATATTCCTAAAAATTACCTAAAAAGTTGAGTTGTTACATTAATACAAACCAAACCCTCGAAAATAAAGCTGAATAAAAAAGTCAAGAGAATTTGCATTTACATATAGTTAAGATGAAGATGAAGATGAAGAATAATATACATATAGTTAAGACGACAATGAATAATAATAATAATAATAATATATAATTAATCATTTAACTTTGTTTTCAGGTTGTTAAGATAATGTTACAACTTTTATATAACTAACATAATTGGAATTATAAAATCATAATGTATTAAACCTATATAGGTGTAACTTTACTTGCTTTTTTTATTAATGCATATGTAAACAAATTATGTATACATACATTATGCAAAGTTGGTGGCATACACAACTTTTACTGTTTATTTTTATATATAAATGCATTAGTTTTTAATATTTGCTTTTTCAAAAGGTATCTAGGTATCCTTTATTTAAATTTAGTTAGTTTTTACATTCAAATCAGCTTAACCATCCATCCATACATTCCCTTGACACCATAAAAAAACCTCCACATATAAATCCTAAAAACAAGCAAGAATAAGCACTTTTAAATGCGTACTACTTGGATCATAACAATCTCATTTCTTACACCATTTTCCTCCAAATGAAGATCAACAATTTTTTATTTTTTTCACTTTCTTTGGTCTTGATACTAGGAGTTGTGGAAAGCTTCAATTACCATGAGCAAGAACTCGAATCGGAGGAGGGATTCCAAGGGTTGTACGACAGGTGGCGAGAACACCACAAAGTGACCGATAGAAGCCCCCAACGGTTCAATGTATTCAAGCACAACGTACGAAATATTCACAAGAAAAACAAGATGAACCTGGGATACAAGTTGCAAATAAACGAGTTTGCTACCATGACTCACCATGAGTTTAGGAAAACCCATGCCGACTCGAAGGGTGGCCACTTCATTGCTCTTCACGGGATTCGTAAGACCAACTTGAGTTCCAGTTATAATGATATCGATATAAACGCTATTCCTCCGAGGATGGATTGGAGGGAACATAACGCTGTCACCCCTATGAAAAATCAAGGACAGTGCGGTAACACGTTTTGTCTCATTTACATACAAGTTAGTCTTTTGGGGTGGGCCCTCTCCCAAGTTTGTGAGAGAAGAGGGTAAATTTAACACCACCCTTTGTCTCTATAAGTAAGGTTGGTTAATTACATATTTATATTGAAATTAATACATAAAATAGTAACTTTAGATTACCCTTGTAGTGATATGATCCTGTAACCATATTTAACACAAACATTTATCTATATATTCAAAACACTAACGTTATATTCTTCTAATCAACCAATGGGGTGATGGTCCATTGACAAAGACAAAGCCTTTAAACAGATGTGTTTAGAAAGGGAAAGTCTTGGATTCAAGTCCCACAGACAACAGAGATTAAAAAAATTGCAGTTCAAAAACAAATATTTTTGTAACCATATTTAACACAAACAATTATCTATATATTCAATAATGTTATATTTTTGTTACCATAAACAATTATCTATACTCAAATTGGTAATGCTATATATATCTTTTTTAACCATATATAACACAAACAATTATCTATATTCAAAACAATGATGTTATATTTTTGTAACCATACTTAGCACACATAGTTACAAACAATTTTGGTGTCGAGTTTACAGGAAGTTGTTTCGCATTTGCTGCGGTGGGTGCAATTGAAGGAATAAACGCCATCAGAACAGGTCAACTCTTGTCATTATCAGAACAACAACTTCTTGATTGTGATTCGAGCGACAGAACCTTCCATTGCGACGGAGGGCAGGTCTGTGGCGTATTTACTTTCGTCAAAGAGCATGGAGGTATAGCTACAGATGAGTTCTACCCTTATGTAGGTAAAAGGGAAACATGCGATACATCTAAGGTACAAACAAAACTAATGAATATAGTATAGATAACTAGATTACAATGCTTGTTATATCAAGTACCAACAGCTTTTAACATACGAATTGTACAAATAATTGTAGCAATTATGTTCGAACCACTATAAGTATTATTACACTACCTTTTTGAAGTAGCGGTAAATGCATAATAATAAATGCTATAGTTCATTTTGTTGAAGTGTGATACTTATTACTCTACAACAGATCAACTAGAGTAATATTAATGCTACTTTAAAACTGTACCGTAATAATAATTCTTCTAGTTGAACATACTTTAGTTTTTTGTATCATTCGCACGTTAAAAGTTATTTGTATTTGATTCTAACAATCTGTGTTTTCAAACCAGTATGGTCATCACTCGGTAACTGTTGATGGAACCGAGTATTTGCCAGAACACGATGAAGAAGCGCTATTGAAAGCAGTGGCACATCAGCCTGTGACTTTTCAAATGGATCCTGGCGGTGACGGTTTCATGTTCTACAAAGAGGTAACATTTCAATCACGCATCGTTCATTTGTTATCGATATGTTGTTTAATAGTTCATGGTGTTTAGGGAATTTATAGTGGACCATGTGGAATGGAGCTGATGCACGCGATGTTGATAGTTGGATACGATCAGGATCCTGACGGAACCAAGTACTGGATTGTTAAGAACTCGTGGGGCGAAGGATGGGGAGAGAAGGGATACATTCGTATGCTACGCGGTACGGAGATCCAAGGGGTTTGCAACATGTATGGGCATTGTAATTTCCCTCTTAAATCTCCCGAAACTAAAAATGTTGAACTCTAGATTACAATTTTAATTATGTTCACTCTTCATTTTATATGTAACCATCCGAGAGAGAAAACATATGTGTAATGAGATTTTTTTGTTACTTTATGTTTCGATTATGAGATTTATTTTCTTGATAGACTATATAACATAAAGAATACACATAACAGACGGTTCACAAGCATAAACGAACGAACACGCATGAATATAAGCGAATAAGCGTAAACAAAAACAAACGAGCACCAATTAAAAGAAGAGGAAATTGGACTTTAATAATCTCACCTAGAGGTGGTTGGCCATTGGCACTATCACCTTTGAATATTACCACTAGCATTCCCACCCTTTAAGTATTTTTTTCTCACTGCATCTCCATTATAAACAAATTTAACGGAGTTAAGTTTTTTTCCGAATTTCGAGGATACGAGTTGATTGATGTAAAACTTACCTGGAAACGGTGTTCCAAATGACGGAAACGGTGCTTTAATTTGGGTGTTTAAACTTCCAATTGATAAAATTTAAGCGGTTTGGAGCACCGTTTTGAGATAAGTTTTACATCAATCAACTTGTATCATGTTCTATTCAAATGCCCTAAACATCAGTTCGAAATTGATAACAACATAATGAACCTTAGCGTTTTCAGGGGTCGTCTACTGCAAAGAAATTGTTGTATCGAATAATCCATCCTTAAACTTCCTCACCATTAAATTTTGGGAAATCAAGCCGACCGTGCGAACCAGCCCTTGATCTTAGTGTCCTGTACCCTATCATTACCCAATTTGCTGTTAGTCTCCGCCATTTGAGTAACTAATGTTGTCATACCGATCTGCAATAATCTGATAGCTCTGGTCTAAAATTGCTTGTTGCCCATCAATTACTCTTGCGCTATCTTGAGTTAACTTTTCCAATTTTTCCATTTCTTGGTGTCTCATCGGCATAAACAACGATCGTAACCCTAATTTTCCCAATTTGATTATAGAAAAAACACGCAATTGTAGATTGCCGTAACCTTGAATTGAAACGAAACCCAAAAACAAAATCGATGACTTGGAAGTGAAATTGATTGAAAGAGTGATCAATTTCGGTGAATTGAAATGAAGTCGAGTTGAAATTGATCGGAAGAGTGATCAATTTCAGCGAATTGTACAAAAGCTGATTGATCGATTTGAATGCGGAATTTGATGAATTAGGGTTTAAATTCAAGGGCGTCCAGAGAATCGAACAGCAACGTTGCAATAAGAAATTGAGAAGAATCATAAGAGGAACACGAGTCAATTCCTTATCGAGATAAGATCTTTACAACTGTTTACAACAACTTATAACGATCTGATTCCAGTTCGTTACTTTTTTTCTTATAATAAACCCTCTAAGAATACAACAATTACACATAAGACCCTCTACTTGTTTCGACATGTAACACCTATAAAGTAGTTTTAATACATGTGTGGCTTCCATATACAATATCCCTAAAAAACTAACACCAACTTTCAACTTCCTGTTGTCAAGATTAATACGAATGTTATGAATACAGATAATATGTCCTGGTTTTTCTCCAGTTGTATTTTCTGTTACATCTTCCACTACATATGTAAATGTATATAATGATAGAGTTGGATGAATAAGAATACACTTCTCATATTTCTCTCATTTTCTTGTACACAAACTCATCACTGCATATGAAACTTGTCTTCTTGTATAGAACCCGAAGTTTTAATTATAAAGAACCCGAAGTTCTCTTAGACTATCCGTTATATACAAATGCTTGTTATTAAATGCATGTCTCTTTCTTTTGTAGATAAAATGTCTAACTTATCAAAGCTTCAATTCACCGCACTTGGCATCTCGGGTAACAACTACCTCCCATGGACTCTTGATGCTAAAATTCATTTGACAATAAATAATTTAGGGCAGACAATTATTGACGGTAATCAAACTTCACCTCAAGATCAAGCGAAAGGTATGATATTCCTCTGCCATCATCTTCACGAAGATCTAAAGCGGGAATATCTAACTCTCTTCACGAAGATCTAAAGCGGGAATATCTAACTGTTGAGGACCCCCTTGAATTACGGACAAACATCAAAGAATGTTTTGACTGCCAGAAGTTAGTCTTACTCCCCAAAGCCCGCTATGAATGGCTTGATTTACGACTACAGGATTTTAAGACTGTCAGTGAATATAATTCTGCCTTGTTTCACATTACCTCTGAGTAAAAAATATGTGGTGAAAAAATAACTGATGAAGACATGCTTAAAAAAACTTTCTCAACGTTCCATGCCTCAAACATGCTCCTGTCGCAGCAATACCGGGAACGTAAATTTACTAAATATTCTGAATTGATGTCATGTGTTCTGGTCGTGGAGCAAAACAACAAGTTCCTACTACAAAACCATCAATGGTAACCCGCCGGTGCAACCCCATTCCCTGAAGCGAATGTGGCTAATTATCAAAGCGGATGAGGTAGAGGTAGAGGCCGCAGTCCCAGCAGAGGTCGTTGTCGTTGTCGAGGACGAGGATATACATGGCATCAAGAGTCCCAAAACACTAAAAATAGCGATGGTGAATGGAGTCGACATAATACCGGGCGACCTTCAAAAGAGAAAAGACCTTCAAAAGAGAAAAGTAGCGGGAACCAAATACGTGCTTCAATTATTCTTCTTTGTTGTTACATTCGCCTAATTTCGTTAATTTTCTAATTTTTTTCTATTGTTCTTATTTTGTTAGCAGTTCAACGATTGTTAGTTGATGATTGATCAATGTATTCGATTTAGTATTCTCTGATTTACTTTTGTTTTGGTACTGATTTTGGATATATATATATATATATTTAGGGAAGGGTTTAAATGAGAACTCTAAATATTATGGGAACCGTGAAAACAAATGAAAAAATCATGAGAACTTGGTCAAAAGTAATTCAAATTCAAAATTTTTTCTACACTTATCATTATTATTCGAATACAATGTTAGAAATTTAAATTACACGTTTTAATTTACGTGAATTCTAAATAAAGAAAATTTACACATGTGTAAGTTTGCCATTTACACATGCGGAAATCTGTTGTATTTACACATGTGTAAAAAATCTAAACAGAGTGTTTTTTATGTACAAGGCTTGAAACGTAATCTGTTGACTGTGGGACAACTCATACAAAAAGGATATACAGTCATGTTTCAAGGGAATCGGCGCAATATTAAGGATGCAGTGAGTGAATGATACGATAGGTAACATCAAGATGACGAGCAATAAAATGTTTCCGTTACTTTTCTCTTTTTAAGGTCGCCCGGTATTATGTCGACTCGATTCAACATCGCTATTTTTAGTGTTCTGGGACTCTCGATGCCATGTATATCCTCGTCCTCGACCACGACCACGACCTCTGCTGGGCCGCGGCCTCTACCTCTACCTCGTCCGCTTTGATAATTGGCCACATTCGCTTGAGAATCGACTCGACATAATACGTGCTTCTATTATTCTTCTTTGTTGTTACATTCGCCTAATTTCGTTAATGTTCTGATTTTTTTCGATTGTTCTTATTTTATTCGCAATTCAATGATTGTTAGTTGATGATTGATCAATGTATTCGATTTAGTATTCTCTGATTTACTTTTGTTTTGGTAACGATTTTGGATATATATATATATATATATATATATATATATATATATATATATATATATATATATATATATATATATATATATATATATATATATAGGGAAGGGTTTAAATGAGAACCCTAAATATTGTGAGAACCGTGAGAACAAATGAACAAATCATAAGAACTTGGTCGAAATTTATACCACCATGAAGAACATTTAAAACAAAAGGAGCTAAGAAAATACCCATCAAAATTTAAACCACCATGAAGAACAGTACATATTTAAAAAATCGTGCCTGATATTGAATTCATCATTTCAAACATAACGAGCTAAGAAAACACCTAATCGAAATTGAAATGATGATTTAAAACATAACGTTCCGCCCAAAATTTAAAACAATCATTAAGAACATAACAAGCTTAAAAAACCGTGCGTCTCATAAAGAAGGTTAGGGGGAAAGCCAAAAACGAGAAACTAAGGCGTCTCGTAAAAGGCGGGGGGGGGGGGGGGGGGGGGGGGCTGTATCGCTTACGTTTGACAGACAGGTCACGTATACCTCGGTTGGTAAATCAAGAGATATGTTTTCACGGGAGGCCGGCCTGTATATGTGGCGGACCATCCCGTTCGATAAAATTGGATGAGATAACGTTGAACAACATTACAAGGATGCCCTCATGAACCACTTACGAGTAAGTAAGTTATACGCATAAAATTTTATCAAACATTTAAGCACTTGCAAATCTAATTTATATATGATATTTTAACTTTTTTATTTAATTTGTAGGAAAATTTCAATTTTGATGTAGTGGAACGTGATTTAGAGGCCAAAAACTTGACGGGTGGTATTAGGGCTGTGCTTATGAAGCGGTACTCTGACCGCAAGTACGACGCTAAAAAATTATTTAAGAGCAAGGGAGGTTACAATGATATTGCGAGCGCAAGGGCATACCATCCTGTGGATATGCCCTATGATAACTGGTTGAGAACCATCAAAGGTTTTCGGGACGAAAAATATATTAAAAGAAGCAAGGACAACACACTAGTACGCGAGAAACAACAATTCCTATACCGTGGGGGGACATCATCGTACGGTAGCACTGCCTATAAAAATGTAATGTTTTATGTATGTGTGCGTGTGTGTAAGCTTTTATTTATTTAATGTCTAATCTAAGTTTAATGTTAAACAGGAGATGGATTGGGTACCTACGTATGCTAAAACCCACACGGACAATCAAGGGAATTGGGTTGATCCGGTTGCTGAACAAAATTACGTAAGTATTTCCTTTAAGTATTATTTTCTATAACTAATATATATATATATATACACATATATATTTAATCATCTTCGTAAAATACAGCGTAACATACAACAGGCCATAAGTGAATGGAGCGGTGATGGTCCACCAATTGCCCCGTATCAGGAAGCACGCACTGGGGCACTGGGTGAGCGGCGAGGATGGTACAGCGGGATGGGGCCTAAAACTTCTTCCAACACATCCTCGAACTCGTCATCTAACATGTCGTCTTCGCAAGCTCGGACGCAAGAACCCTTTTCCGAGGTAAACTACGCAATTTATAAAATGACAAACGAACGCATGTTTCCTTGTTAAATATATGCTAATATAGTTTTGATATCTATTATTGTATGATTTTGTTAACAGCTTGTTTCAAACCTCGTCCTTTTTGAACCAACTTAACAACTATCTTGCTTCACAAGGAAAAGGAAAAGGAAATTCAAAGGACTATGATTCTGATGACTTATTCGATAAGGAATCCGACGAGGAGTGACTTGTTGTTTTTAATGTATGATTTAATTAAGTGTTGTAGGATTATAATGTACGACTTAAACGTAGTTTTTGACTTTATTACCTTTAGTATATGTTGATTATGTTCATGGCGTTGTTTGCGTTGTCAATACGGGCGACAAATGGTCAATACCGGCGACAATGGTCAATACGGGCGACAAATGGTCAATAGCGGAGACAAAAGTAGTCAATACCGGCAACAACTGTCGCCGCTAAAGGTGCCCCGTTCTTGTAGTGGGTTCGAGCTGAATTCCAACATTTCGAGTTGCACATCATCCTGCAAAACGCAACCCCAGTTCTAAATACTTTGGTAGGAGTATGATATAAAGTAATTTGATAGGAGTATGACATCAAATTTAACACGTACCATGGCGTGAGTGGATTGAGTTATTGAACAAAAATGAGTCGTATTCGTGTGAGCCAACACTAGATATATTAACTTCTTTAAAAATTGGAATTAAAAACTAAAAAGTTTATAATTATTAAAATCCAACATGTATGTTTACACAGGTTTTATTTCAATGTTGTTCATTATGACTTGCCAACTTGTTTGATCCTTTAAATAGACGTGCTACATATGTCGTATTATAGTTACATGGATTTACGTGTGTCCATATTGGAGTTATTATCCTTGATGGAAATACATAAACTGTCTTATTCGGGTTGGTTTGTTTGGGTCACATACCCCTAGGTCTTGGATTGGATCTTTGTCTTCCTATGTGACTCATAATTAGCCCTAGTTTAATTTGCTTGGTTGGCTTAATGATTTCCATTATGCATGGGACCTAATCCATCTGACAAAGATTACTTCTAATGTTGTCTTATGCAATGATCATAATAACTAGTAATAACTAGTGAATATAGAACAACATTTGTAATCATTAATATCTGAGGGGTTCTTGCGGACAACAAAATTATATAACTATGTATGAGTGCATATAAAACAACATAACTGTTTTCAACTTTAATCATTTTGTTAACGAAATATCATAAAGGTGTCTACTTTAAGGCATGTTTAAAACACTACTGTCTATTCAAATAAGTGGTTACATTAATTCCATGAATTACTTGAATATTCTTGCTTACTTGTGAATCATCATAGATGTATTAAAACATATAAATTAGACCTATGCACTTTTAAATCACGCCTCGTATCTAATTTTAAGGAGAAGTGACCCATTTGTCTTTTTGGATGTGAATTGTCTATATATGAAAATAATGTAGATATGTGAAATTTGTTAACGTATTTTCATGTTAATACTTGGGGTAAAACTTGTGATAAAGGATTTATAAACATTACAAAATAAATTAACATTCGAATTTTCATATTTATCAATATTATAATTATCTAACTACAACAAGTGACATTAGAACTATCGTCCCAAATAGTGAAACTTGATAATCTAATCTAAAAATTCTAAAAATTTATATGAGTACATACATAGGCTTTTAGGCCCATGATCTCTAATTTTCACTCGTTATCCAGTCGTCCATAAGATTGACACAATATAGATTACGGAACCTATGGAGTAATTTCGAGGTGAGATGCCGCAAAAAAAAAAAAAAAAAAAAAAAAAAAAAAAAACAACAACAACAACGTAACCAGTAAGAAATTTGTAGTCCCTAAATGTTTTTGTTTTAAATAGACTGACTCACATCCCTTTTTGGACCAAATATATGAGATTAAACACATTCTTAATATGTAGTGGCGAAGCTTTAGATTTTTTACCGTGTGGTCGAAAACATATATACCTAAAAAAATATAAAACCGGGGGTCGAAAACGTATATACATAAAAAAATTCTATACGAAAACCACATACCGGACAAAATTTCTTATGAATTATGGAACGACCCCCAACATTACATTATCTGTGACAACCCGTGATTTGAAGGGTTGTTTCCTTGTATGGATTTCTGGTTACTTGTGTGTACGTTTTCTAATAAGTTAAAATGCTTAATTATAAGTGAATGATTATGATTGTATGTGTTTCAAGTATATATACGTATGCATGTAATTAACTGGTTATAGCTACCTAAACCAGAACGCAATTAATTGCAACCCAGGTCGAACTGTACGAGCATTCAACCCGATACCCACTAGCGTGTGTGGCCCATTTGCGGCCCAACCTCCAAACTCAAAGCCTTTTGTTCTTAACCCAAACCGCCACCCTTGCCCACTTGGGATGGAAGTTCAATTTTATGGGCTTAAGCCCAGCTAACCTCTAGTATATTGTGCACGTATTATCCTTTTCATAACACAATTACAAAACAAAACAAAACAAAACCCTACCCTCCTCTCATGTGTGCGTGCAACAGTAGAAGACCCCCCCCCCCTTCGAGATCACCCTTCACTCACTCGCTCCGGTGCACCCTTCGCGATCTCTCGGTTAGTATAATCATCTGAGTGTTAAACCTTACCAATTGTTTTGATTGCATGTGAAGTTGTACGATCTGGTAAGTATATTGTCACGATGGATTTGATACATAACAGTACTCATCTTTGTTTGATGCATGACTTGAATGTCATAGTGATAATAATGAATTGGTAATTGATGGAAAGCATGTTAAACATTATCTAAATTGTACCAATGATAACCTGATCCAACTAAGGCTTGTTATGATTGTAGAAGTCTCAATGAAAACAAGATTATAGCCAACTGTGTGATCGATATAGGGTATGCTAGTTACTGTTAATGAATGATTTAGATCGATTGTTATTGTGTTCTGGATATTGATATTTAAACTAAATATAGGGGTCATTAAGTAAATAGTAGATAGTTTATATTGTAATTAGATTAGTTAGCAAGTACGAGGACTAGATGCGACACATTGGAAGATTGTAACCTACACTAATCAAGGGACGCCTCTCCTGGAGACGTACCTGTTCACATCGACGCCAACAAGAGAGGAAGCAAGAGACACGATGCTTCAAGGAGACACACCTCTTCAAGATCAATCTCAACCACAAGTTCAAGAGTCGCAACCGTTCGTGAAGAGATATGTCTCTACAATCGCATCGATTCGTATAGTATATATAGGGTTCATGTATGTCAATTGTAATCATCACTTTTTCATTCAATACAAGCAAGTTTATTGTTCTTTGATTCTCAATTCGTTGTATTCTAACCTGTGATTCGCATGTTCGATTACCAACAGTGGTATCAGAGCACCACGTTAATCGATCCAGGAAGCAAGAAAGAAAGATCTCAGTGCAAGATTACGAGCAAGAAACGATAATCGGGGTTGCCGTTTGAATCAGAGAACCGTGTTTCGATTTCGTAAGTACGTTTTTTATTTTGTTTTAGTCGAACCACAAGAAAGAAACCATAGGGTCATCTTGGTTTTCGTGTTCTGTAAAAGTCAAAGTTGATTTTTGATTCCAATTGTAGGCATCATATCTGTTGTACTGATTCGTTAAAGAATCATAAACAAGGATCACTAGTGTCTATCTTAATTGCAAATTTGACTTTTTGCAAAGCCATATTGGAATCACAAACATAAAAAAAAAGGTTGTCGTCTCAAATTTTTTAAGTAAAATTCAAACAATCAAGTTTTTGTATGTTGAAAAAGGGGATCATTAGCATGTTTTTTAAAGTAAGCAAGTCAATTTTTGAATCATAAACGATACGTATAGCAAGAAATCGAACCCGTATCGGTTCTAGCAAGTCAAACCGATTCCTGGTTCAAATAGCAAGTTCCGGATCGTTTAGTTCAAAATAGCAAGTAGCACGTTGAATCATCACGATTCAGTCTAGCAAGAAAACGACCATTCTTGGTCAAAGCAAGAAAAAGCAAGTACAGCGGGTCGATTAAATTAAGTCCAATTAGCAAGTTGGTTGGATATTTTTTTATCACTCGCAACAGCAAGTTAGCAAGAATCTGATCAGCAAGTCGGTCAGAGAACCTGATTAGCAAGTGGGTCAGGGTACATAAAAAAATCTGATTAGCAAGTCGGTCAGAAACGCAAGAACCTGGTTAGCAAGTCGGCCAGACGCAAGAACTAAGTAAGAAATTTGATCTACACGGTCAAGAAAAGGATCATCCGATCACAAGCAAGATAGGCAAGAAAAGCAAGGGGAGAAAGAAAGGAGGCATGACAGAAAAAGAAGGAAGTGCATCAACGTCACTCCACGAGCAAGGGAATGTATCTCTTCAATGCCCAAAATTGAAAGAGACGAATTACACCCAATGGGCAGTTATGATGGAAACAATCTTGAAGGCATATAGTCTTTGGGAAACAGTTGTTTCAACAGAAGGGATAAATGAAAAGAAGGCGCACACAACGAAAGCCCTTATCTTCCAAACGTTACCGGAAGATATTTTGATGCAAGTTGCGCAATACGAAAAAGCAAAGGAAGTATGGGATGCAATCAAAGTTCGTTATCTCGGAGCAGATATGGTTCAGAAAGCACGTCTACAAACTTTGAGGAGCGAACTGGAAGTTTTAAAGATGGATGAGAACGAAACAGTAAGTAGTTTCGCAAGCAAGTTGAGTGGTATAAAAGCCAAATTTAAAACTCTCGGTACCACTATCAAAGACAAGAAACTAGTAAGGAAATTACTCATTTCCGTTCCGAAGAAGTTCCTACCCATCGTGGCAAATATCGAACAATATTCAAAAATAGATAAAATGCCATTTGAAGAAGCAGTGGGAAGAATAATAGCTTTTGAAGAACGTCTCAAAAGTCAAGACAAGCAAGAAGATAATAATCAAGGAGGACTCATGATGGCACGTGCAGATAACCAATTTGAAAGTTTGCATCATGGAAAGGGTCGTAGTGTTCAAAACTATGGCAGAAGTCAAGGACATGGAAAAGATATGGGTCCAAGAAACCAAGACAAGAGCAAGTTCAGATGTTATGATTGTGGAAAACTTGGTCATTTTGCAAGAGATTGCACCAAGTGGAAAGAAAAGGAGAAAGACACGCAACAAGAAGCCAATCTCGCATTGGAAGATGAACCAATGCTACTGCAAGTCAAGCAAGTTGATGACCTTTGTTAAACTATATTTAGTTTAAGGGGGAGTATTGATATTTAAACTAAATATAGGGGTCATTAAGTAAATAGTAGATAGTTTATATTGTAATTAGATTAGTTAGCAAGTACGAGGACTAGATGCGACACATTGGAAGATTGTAACCTACACTTAATCAAGGGACGCCTCTCCTGGAGACGTACCTGTTCACATCGACGCCAACAAGAGAGGAAGCAAGAGACACGATGCTTCAAGGAGACACACCTCTTCAAGATCAATCTCAACCACAAGTTCAAGAGTCGCAACCGTTCGTGAAGAGATATGTCTCTACAATCGCATCGATTCGTATAGTATATATAGGGTTCATGTATGTCAATTGTAATCATCACTTTTTCATTCAATACAAGCAAGTTTATTGTTCTTTGATTCTCAATTCGTTGTATTCTAACCTGTGATTCGCATGTTCGATTACCAACACTGGATGCTTATGAATTACGGGTAGGAGAGAATAAGCGATTCATGGTTTAATTTGTATGATGAAAAGGTTCTTGAACAATGCATAAGAAAGATATAATTGTAAGGTGATGGTTACGGATTTATGTGATATATGGAAGTTCTTTTGATTAATTTTAGGGAAATTGGTTTTGTAAATGACTCTATGATTGATAGTGGGCCACCTTATGTGGGCTGGCATCTTCAAAATAATTACCGATCTGAAATGGTTATAAAATGGAGGATAAGTGGGTGGAACATGGGGTAAATTCCCAAGGTTATCACAACTAGTAAACACGTGGATATGAATTGTGATCTATGAATTTGATGTGACCGAGTGGAATGTTATTGACTGATTATTTTAGTGTTTGGTCGATTATATGTGAATTTAAAACAAGTATTATGTTGGATAAACAAGTAGTAATAATGGCAGCCCATGTGATCCCATTTAATGTAGCCAGTGATATTTTCTAGTATTATGTGAATTAATTAATTGTGATGAACCAAGAAATTGTGATTGTTGTTGGGTATTTCGTCGGCATACCACTGTATGATCATGATTATGTATGTTAACATTTGTATATATTATTTGAGTGTATGATAGTGTCGGTTAAGATTAGGAGCATGTTTTGACTCGGGTGACACTGACATGGATATGTTGATTAGTATGGGAACGAAATACCTGTTATATGTAATACAGTTTTTGGTGAACCATTAACTTGATTAAATTACACGCTTTGATATTAATATATAAACTGTTACATGTTATGTGAATCTCTGGTACGCTACTGGTGCAAAGTGTATGAGAGACATGTGATTTATGTGCGTGTAAAACTGATGTTGATTGGTAATCACGGTAGGGTTTGGTGGGCCAACTTGGAACGGGTAAAGTAACTAAATCTTACCGAGCAAACTAAGGTGAGTTCATCTCTTGAGCATGCGCCCGATGGTTGGGACAGTCTTTGGGTATCCGGGAGGGATAAGTCTTTTGGGTAAACACGGGAATGCTGGATAATATACTCTTCCTATCACCTTTAAAGTCCCTCCATGGTGTTTGGTTACCTGGGAGGTAACATGGTATTAGTTAGTAGCGCTACTTAGGTTTGGCAACCTCACCCCATACCTAGGAGGACGGGTGTTGAACTAATGACCTAGTCATGACCAATGCTTTGATAGAAGCGTTGGAGAAAGGGCAAAATAATCAGAAGCCGTCTTGTATTCGGGGTATTATCAACATTACTTTCGTAATTTAAATTCAATGGATTAACTAAACACTTGGTAACCAACGTTTTCGTAAAACCATGAACTCACCAGCGTTGTCTGATACACTTGTTGCATGCTCGCAGGTCGTTAGATATCTTGGAATTGGGAACTTGCTGTCTGGAGTAGCTGGAATGGTCATGGGTCGACTAGAGAGATTCATGTGATTGAATACTTGACATTATACATTGATTTTGAAACAATTTAACATTGGTTTACTATCTGCTTCCGCTGAACGTGTTGGTTTTCATTTAAACTTGTTGATGACATTTTTCATAATAATTGGGGACTTTAATTACAAACTGGGATGGGTTCCATGTAATTAATGGCTCGTTGTTGGTACGTCACACGCTTAACAGGGACAATCCCTAGGTGGTATTAGGGGGTGTGACAGTTTGGTATCAGAGCCACTGGTTATAGTGAACTTGGTTTTAAAACGTTTTCATAAAACCAGACTATAACCGAACTCTTCCGAAATCGACCATGACACTCGGCTCCAGATTGCAAGCTTCGTTTCTTGTTTACTATTGCATAGCATATCTAGTGTTTGCTTATAAATAACATCACACGTGAATACACACTTGGCACTACAGTATGAGTTTCTATGTTACCAACCCATGTTACGTGTTTTAAGAGTGTGACTCTTCTTGAACTTTCATGATCTATGTTGTGGCGTCATCTATCTTATTGCTCAAATTCGGGGAACCTTTTAGCGCGAGTTAAGAGGCACTCTGATAAGCATGCAAATTGCCTTATTATTATGGGTGCACACATAATAATAATGTGGGGTGCATGTGAGTCCCAGTGGGGCTTAACGAGTGTGAGAGGGGTTCCGCTCTGTTAATTGATGTTATGTTAGAACGCAGCAGTCTATAGGAGTCATAGCAGTGATTGTCTCCTACTCGAACATGACCTTTTCACCCCTTTCTGAATCCTTACGAATCTCGATGCTATCGAGTATCACCTGATCACACATCTGAACGCCTAGCGAACTGTGTAGAATGTTAGGTGCTAGTACGAACGTCCCTTAGTTGGATGGCTCAGCGTCAAATGATTGGACTTTACTTTCCTCACTTATCTTTGTTTGCTGGAACTTAGCGTGTTAACGCCTTAGATCCCGAAGTGCGATCACTTCTACAACACTCTCGCGACATACCGTGTATTACTTAGTCAACTTGCAAGAACGATGGACAAGAGGGTAAACGTAGTACCTTACCGACTTAAGCATTTGAACGACCCTAGTTACCGGCAACGAACGACAGCGATTTGACTCCAATCGAATCCTTAACCCCAGCCAGCGACTCATGGGAGTCGACTCTTACGAACCAATCGGGACAAAATCGATGACGATTGACGGTAGAGCGGACTGTGTAGCCGCCCGCACCATGAGTAGTGCCTTAGGACGTGGCACGGAATGTGAAAAGATGGACCTTGTTGGTGAAAGGACGCATGACACCGTTACAGGCAACAATATTAGAGGCAACAGTCGCGGCAACATCAAGGTACTCGTGATCGTAGCTTACAGTATGGAAACGAAGGTGACCTCGACAAGGATTGACTGTGCTTAGTCAAGGTGACGACAACCAAGGGAACGACGACAGTACTGGAAATTCTCGTGACGAAAACAACACTGGAAATGATGCTCATGGAAGGACATTTAGTATTGGCATAGGTTATACCAGGCGTAATAGCAACACGATAGCTTGGATGGGTAGCTATTCGCTTCGTCTCTGTTCTGTTTAACCCTAATGCTTCTTGAAACTGAACCTGTTGTAGAGTCGGCTGATGCTAGTCAATTGAAGCCTTATATGTTCGCTGGGATGCAAACTCGACCTTGGGGGACAGGTGTCCGACATCGACCTTCCTTCTACTACCCCTGATGGTTACAATGCAGTAGTTAGTGTGGATTGGTTATTCAGAAATCACGCAGACATACCTTGTGAGGAGAAAATTTTATGTGAAGAATCGTTATTGTTCTAAAGCAACATAGTGGTGCAAAGGTTAGAGCCATATCAGCTATGAAGGCCCATAAGTGTCTACAGAGGGATCACCTCGCTACATAAGCAACCGTTACTAATGTTGAGGCTAAGGAAAAGAGGATCGAGGATCCACCAATTGTTCGTGATTCCTCTCAGTGTGCTACCTGAGGAGCTTATAGATTTACTTCCACCACTGTTAGGCAGAATCTCAGCTTGATCTCACGACAGGGGCAACCCTGATTACTCGTGCTACATACCGTCTTGCACCAGGAGCATTGCAAGGACTATCTACGGGAACTATTGGACAGGAGTTTTATTGGACATAGTTTTTGTTCGCTTTGGGAAGCCCCAACTATATTCGGGAAGATAAAACCTTTTCGTATGTGTACTGATTATCCAGAACTCAGCAAGGTGACAATCAAGAACTGTTTGCCTCGACCATGTATTGACGGAAGACCAAGAGGAGAATGTTCCTGAAACGGCGTATCGAACGCAATACGGCCATTGCGACTTTGTACACCATGACCATTGAGTTAATCAACACACCAGCGCTTTATGGACCACATGAATCGACCGTATTTATGGATGACGTTCTGGATCATTTCCAAGAGGAAGAACATCATGGGTGGCATTTGTATCTTATTTTAGGGCTCCTGAGGGAGGAGCCACTCTGCACGAAGTTTTATTAAAGGTAACTTCTGGATTTGAGAGATACCTTTTTGGATGATCAACAAAGTGGGAATACACGTGGATCTCGCTAAAGACCCATTTCATTAGATATTGTTCGGCACCAAAGATCCCTTCGAGGATGCAGCAATTTCTTGGTCACACTAGACTCTATCGCAGATTCATCACGGGATTTTCGAAGATCGCGCAGCTTAAATCTCTTTAGCACAGTAGGGTGGTGTGTTCATGAAGGACAAAACAGGAGGACGTCTTTTCAGCCTTCGAATCCCAACTCTGCAATGTTTACACGCCGGCGCAAAACCAGAATGTGATAACTTACGTAATGGACTTGCAGGAAGAACTGCACGAGCCACGACCTGTGGTGGAAGCCCTGGTCTTTGGATTTAAGTTGGAGGCATTACTTGGACGGTACCAAATGCACTACCTAGACCGATCACAAGGGCCTCCCGTGTGAGCTAAACATGTGATGGCAGTGCTTGATGGAACTTTTGAATAAATACGACCGTGAAACCTGGTGATGTAGTGCGTGGTACGATAAATGAAGATCAAACACGTTGATTCTATGAATACCCTTGTAGTTCTTCCCCAACCCCAAAATTCAACCCAAAGGGCACGGAATTTGAAGTGAAAAATCTGTTTTCTCAAAATTCAAGTCTGAACTTTTCATTAGCTTTAGCAACATATAAATAGAGACTGAAATTCGAAAATGGGCCTAAAACACACTTGGGACAAAAACTAGAGCAAAATAAAAGTCCAAAAAACCCACTAAAAAACATAAAACATAAAATAACTCATCGAAATAAGCGTTTTTTGCCGGGTCTTGGTCGGTTAACACTAGCCTCGGTTGTTTACCTGAGAATTAATAAAACAAAGTTACGTTATTCTTATGGTGTAAAACATAAACTTTGTGAAGCAAAGTTACACATGTGTAAAATAGAAACACTTACCATGTGCTTCAAGAAATTGTTCCAACATCCATGTGAAGAGCAGCCGCAAATGTTACACAATTCTTATGGTGATCAACCCCCGTAAAAGGAACAAAAATCATATTTACCTACAAGATAATAATAAATAAAAAATCAAAAAATACACAACTGAAAATAGGAAAAAAAAACAAATTCTTACTGGTTAGTACTGTTGGTGGTATCAAAAGCTAACACTTCGCCAAAAACTCTGTAATTGCACTTCATAACCTCATCTGCCCAAAATAAGGACCTAAGCTCTCCATGACGAATTATGTAATGGCAAAAGTAATTTTCTATATTAACTTTACGTTTATCCATCATATTTACAACCATTTGAGCATCTCCTTTACCAATGAAAGCTCTTAAATCCTTGCTGAAATTTTTATATTCTATCCTGGTACCACGGACGTTGTGCTGTCCCCCTTTCAAAACAGCTTGCATCTTAAAGGCAGTTGACGGGCCAACTTTAGCTAAACTTAGCCTATGAATGAAATCTTGGTCGCTAAATTCTAGTTGCCGCCTCTTGCACTTCAAATCCATGTTCTCAATTGAAACTAACGGGTGATTATGAGACTCAACAAATTCATATAACCGTAAACCATGATAACCCTTGAAAACTTTAACCTTTGTTTTAGCTTTACAGTCTGAAACCTTGTAATTACTGCTATGAGGCAACTTGGAAGATGACTTCAAAAGCATTGAATCAACATTTTGGCAATTGGGCTTTCCCGATCTACTACAAAGAACATACCTAAGTCTAACAGTACCATCTTTTGATTTCTTATTTGTCGACAACCTAATATCAAACCCAGCTTTCTTAGCATATGATATGACTGATACATGGAAATTGCATCTTCCTCTTTAGCAAATACCGTACCCAAAAACAGGTCTATATGCTTCCAATACATTGGGTATCCAATATCTAGTGCCATTCGGTGAATGATAATAAGTACTACGAACCGATTCCTGAAAATCTTGTATATGTGGCTCTACAATAACATAAAATAGAATATATGCAACATCGGATTATGATTATGATATGATAAAGACTTGGCGTCAATAACACAAAGAATAGCACAAACAGTTACACGTGTGTAAATATGAACAAGATGAAAAGAAAGCAATCAGCAGTTACACATGTGTAAATCTCAACAGGATGCTTTTACAAATTACACATGTCTGCTTTCAAGATCTTAAACAACCACGCAAGCCTCATTTGTTTGTATGCGATTATACATGTGTAACGCAGAACAGCAAGTCATGAAACTAATTTAAGCCGAAACTATACAACATAAATGATAAAACATCAAGGCACACACAATTTGAGAAGAATAAACACTCATATTGATATTGCATTAAAATAAGAAACAACTACACAAATAAGTACAATACAAACAAATACATACACACTAAAATTACTTGAAAAACATGTTGAACCCTAGACTTTTATTTTTTGGACAATTTCTAGCATCATGATAACCCCAAACACCACAAATTGTACAATAACGGTTATCCATCATCTTGTGAACATCTAGAGTAGTAGTACCTTCTTCATCAACAACATTGGTATTAATGGAATTGTTCAGTGCATCATCAGAGCTATCGTTCGGTGCATCAACAGAACAGAGAACAGAGCTGGACACATTCGACATCATGTTGTTTTGCTACTGAACAGTTGATTGACTGTAATTAAACAAACAACAACAAATTAGGGCAAATTATAAGAAAACAAAACCGAGTTCATACATGCAAATAGAGAAATCGATGATGAATACAGAACTGGTTGAATATTAAAAAGGCCTAAAATTGTTGAATTGATCAAACGATTAAGTCATGAGTTGGTAAGTGGGTGATTTCAGATTTGCGATTTGGTAAGTGGGTGATTTCATTGATTTGAGATCTTGATTTGGTAGGTGGGTGAGATCTGGGTTTGTTGAGATCTTCATTTGGTAAATTGTATTTTGCTACATATTTATCTACAGATACACATCAATTCGTGTATAAACAAAGAAGATAAGTATATAGAACCTTTTATTGAGAATTGGGTTCCACCTTGAGTTCTAGAATTTCTCCTTCTTGAATTTGCTAATGATCGGAGATAATGGAAATGATTCGTATCCGCCGGCGATCGGAAACAATGACGATGGTTTGTGTTTGTAGGCTATCGGAGACAACGACGGTTTTAAGCGGGGGAAATTGTGACTTAACTAGCGGCCTGATTCATTGGGTTATACAATTACCAATTTAACCTTTCATTAAAACACATGGAAAATAAAATGAGTGACTGAGATTTGTTCTCATGGTTCTCACAAAAGATGAATGTTCTCATTTAAACTCTCTCATATATATATATATATATGTATATATATAGGGGACCGCTAAAATGATAACCACCTCGAGTTGTAAGAACCGTTAGAACTACACCGTGCGGGGCGAGGTGGACCAAAATTTTTTTCCAAAAACGTAGTTGCGTGTATTATAAACACATTTGTAAAAAAAAATTCAAAAAATAAATGTCGTGTGTGTAGTTTTGAGCACCGCAAGTTTGTGTTTACGGGTACCGTAAATCTAACCGGAAAATTTACGGGTACCGTAAACACAAACTTGTGGTGCTCAAAACTACACACATGACATTTTTTTTTTACAAATGTGTTTATAATACATGCATCTACGTTTATGAAAAAAAATTTGGTCCACCTCGGTCCGGATCAAAAAGTTCTCGCGGTTCTTACAACTCGAGGTGGTTCTTATTTTAGCGCAATTCTATATATATATATATATATATGGAAGGGTTTAAATGAGAACGCTAAATATTGTGAGAACCGTGAGAACAAATACTAAACACTAAACACTAAAGCTAAACCCTAATTCTAAACCCTAAAGCTAAACCCTAATTCTAACCCCTAAAGCTAAACCCTAATTCTAAACCCTAATGCTAAAACCTAAAGCTAAAGCTAAACCCTTAATGGCAAACCCTATGCAAACCCTAAAGTTAAAGTTAAACCCAAAAGCTAAAACCAAACCTTAATGCAAAACCCAAAAGCTAAACCCTAAATACTATTGCTAAACCCTAATGGTATACCCTAAAGCTAAACCCTAAACCCTAAGGCTAAACCCTAATGCTAAACCCTAAACCCTAAGGCTAAACCCTAATGCTAAACCCTAAATACTAACGCTAAACCCTAAATAACACTTATTTTTCAATTTTAAACATGTATATACATATATGTATATTTGACACTATACACATATATATAGTTAAAAGATTAGCAATATACACATGTGTATAAATCTCAAAAAATAAAAATTAAAAACAAAATTTAAAAAAAAAATAAAAATTAAAACTTTATAGAAAAACCTCTGATTTTCCAAAAAAAAAATTGCATTTTTTTACATTTTTTTTTTTTTGCATTTTTTTGCTTAGGGAAAATGTGTGGTCCAGAATGCTTCTCACGTTTCTCAATTAGCCTAGTACTTCTCACATGATCCTTATCCTATATATATACGGTTTCATCTGATTTTGGTTAATGGTTGAATGTTGTTTAGGGTTTATAATCCACGCTCAGAGTATGATATTGAAGCAACCGGAGATCTTCTTGATGACGTAGCTGCTTCTGAAATGCATTATGAGGAATTTTGATTAAATCTTTATTTCCGGTCTTGTAGCTTGCATTATGTTATGTTTTTGTATACTTTTATTTTCTCCAAATCAGTTAGTCTGTTTTGTATGATTTGTTCTGGAACATGTTAACAGGAAGACATTGAGAAAACATGTATTTTAGGTATTGAAACATGGTTTAATGATATTATTGTTGAGACGTTAAGATCTATTATACACATGCTACATGTGGCTGATGGATCGAATAATAGCTTTAGTCATTAAAAAATCTGTTACAATCAGAATTTTGACCTTAGTATGTTTTGATATATTATATCTTAAAGTATACCTTAGTGAGGCCCATTCGATCTTCAAGCTCTACTTAATATATTTAGAACTGGGGTTGCGTTTTGCAGGATGATGTGCAACTCGAAGATGTTGGAATTCAGCTCGAACCCTTCAATCTTGAACAAGAAAGGAATGAAGGTTATTTTTACCCTCATTCTTCAAGTATCTTTGTAGGATGCATGGCTTGATAGCATCGATTCTAATCCAAATACTGCACAAAGACAATCTATGGCCACATACATTAAAGTTGAAGCTGCTGACCTTACAAGTCATTCTATAGGGAAGATTAAGAGGACTGCTGATGTGCTTGAACCAGGGGAAATGGTAAGTTTCTTGTGATGACACAATCACGTTAAATTCATATTATCATTGTGCTGGTAATCTCATCTCAAGGATAATTCTCTTTTTAGGTTCTGCAAGCTTTAAGAAGGCGGAAAGGAGTTCTGGTAGTAGAAAGGAAAATATATCAGTTGTAACAAAAGTTGTGTTTGATCAACTAACTGAAGATGCCATGAAACTCATGGAGGATTCTGATTACAGTTGAGATGGTTTTCTTTCAAGATTTATTTTACAAACTTATTATATGAATCTGTTAACATTCTAATTAATGCTAATTTCTTGCTGCAAATATATACGATGAAAAGCAGGAGGTCTTCCAGAGGGAAGCAGGTTAGAACTATACTTAGCCTGAATCAAGTGTTCATAAAAAAATTGATTAGCACAAAAACACAGCCTTATTGTTGATTTATTTTTTGTCTTAAAAAGAGGGATTTGAGAAGCTAGCACGGGCTAGAGGGGAAGGCTCTTCTTCAAGTTCAGCAAACGTGCAATCCGATTACTCCATGGCCAGTGACTTCAATCATAATGAAATACAAGCAACAGATTATACTTCGAACAATATGAGGTCATGAAAGAAGTTACATGTTAAATAATGGTCCTTTAAAGGCAACATTAAACTTATACTATTTGTGTTTTTGATGCTTAGGAGCAACAACACGATAGTGTGCATAAGGAAGGTGGGCATGAAAGAGGTACTTTAGTCGTTGGGTAAGCAACCTCTGTCCTGATTATTTATAAATACAATTTTTAACCTCATTCAAATTTTTTGTTCTCATCTAAAATATTGTATCTCATTTTTCACTAGAATTGTCATTTTTGGTCATTTTATATGTTAAAGTCTTTAATAATCAAAGTTTGTGGTGGAAAAATGGCCGGTTGATAACGGGTCAAAACGTACTTAGGCATATTTGTTAATGAAATAATGTTAGAAAGACAAACCTATAGTAATATTAATATTTTTGTATTTTCTTCTAGATAGTCTTTTTGAGTATGCATTATTTGAGCAACTTCACTAATTATTTGTTATACATGACTAGATAGAGAATTTACTAAATCAACAATGAATGGAGAACCTTGATTGTCCGGGAAATTAGCTCTCAGTTGTATGATTTGAGCTAGAAGTCGGGCAAATGCTACATTTGGAGAAAGGTAAAAGACTCGCATGTGACCACCTTGAGGATACGTCAATTAAGACCAAGAATTAACCGAATGGACCACACAGAGGGTGAATAGGCCCACAAATATCCCCTTGGTTTATTTCTAAAAATGATGGGGTTTCATGTATCAATTTAGTTTGTGAGGGCCAAGTAATAAATTTGCCCAGAGAGCATGCTGCACATGATAAGTCTTGTGGTAGCAAAACTTTTAAGTTTTTAAGAGGGTGCCCGGTTGCACTTTTGATTATTCGTCTCATCATTATGCTACCAGGGTGACCAAAACGGTCATGCCATATATTGAATGTGTCTTTATCTAACAGCTTTTGGTTACTCAACATGTATGATTCCATAGGATTGATATTAGTACAATATAATCCAGAGGATAAGGCTTCTAATTGTTCAACAATGGTTTCTTGACCATTTTTGCTTGAAGTAATTTGAAGATATTGAATTTTATTTTCAGCTATTGTTTTAGGTGGTAACCGTTTTTTCGATTATCTTTAAAGCTGAGCAAATTTCTTCTGGATCTACTAGAATATAATGCATTATCAATACTTAATTGGGTTCCCGAAGATAATGTTATTTGTGCTCTACCGGAGCCTTTGATAAGGTTACTAACACTAGATATAGTACCAATCAGTGTCTCTGCCGAAGACAACTAAGAGAAAAAATCTCATATCTTTGAGAATATTATTACTACTACCGCTATATACCAGACATTCATCACCAATAATAGCTCTACTCGAGCTAGCATACATATTTTTTTTCAGGAAATAAAAATAAATAAAAGTTAGTGCAAAGAAGTAAAATGAAACATTGCAAGAGTTTCAAACCAAAACCAAATACAAACGTCACAATGTGAAAAGTAAAACATAAAAGGTACATTAAATATGTTTAAACATCACGAACATTTTCAATGAAATCACATGCATCCAAATGAACGTCCGGTATCGTGGCTGGAGGTGTATCCTCAATCATATTAGTTTCAGCATTCTTTCCTTTTTCTTTCATCATGCATAGATATGCCTCAGCGAGGTGTTTAGGGGTGCCACATGTGCAGGACCAATGATTTGACATCCCAAATTTATAACAAATGTTGCTTTGGTTCCCGCTACTTTTCCCTTTTCAAGGTCGCCCCATATTATGTCGAATCGATTCACCATTGCTATTTTTAGTGTTCTGGGACTGTCGATGCCATGCAAATAGGGAAGGGTTTAAATGAGAACTCTAAATATTATGGGAACCGTGAGAACAAATGAAAAAATCATGAGAACTTGTTCAAAAGTAATTCAAATTCAAAATTTTTTTCTACACTTATCATTAATATTCAAATACAATGTTATAAATTTAAATTACACGTTTAAATTTACGTGAATTCGTAAATAAAGAAAATTTACAATTGAGTAAGTTTGTCATTTACACATGCGTAAATTTGTTGTATTTACACATGTGTAAAAAATCTAAAAAGAGTGTTTTTTATGTACAAGGCTTGAAACATAATCTATTGAGTGTGGGACAACTCATATAAAAAGGATATACAGTCATGTTTCAAGGGAATCAGCGCATTATTAAGGATGCAGTGAATGATACGATAGGTAACATCAAGATGACGAGCAATAAAATGTTTCTGTTACTTTTCTCTTTTGAAGGTCTCCCGTTATTATGTCGACTCGATTCAACATCGCTATTTTTAGTGTTCTGGGACTCTCGATGCCATGTATATCCTCGTCCTCGACCACGACCTCTGCTGGGCTGCGGCCTCTACCTCTACCTCGTCCGCTTTGATAATTGGCCACATTCACTTCAGGGAATCGACTCGACATAATACGTGCTTCTATTATTCTTCTTTGTTGTTACATTCGCCTAATTTCGTTAATGTTCTGATTTTTTTCGATTGTTCTTATTTTATTCGCAATTCAATGATTGTTAGTTGATGATTGATCAATGTATTCGATTTAGTATTCTCTGATTTTACTTTTGTTTTGGTACTGATTTTGGATATATATATATATATATATAGGGAAGGGTTTAAATGAGAACACTAAATATTGTGAGAACCGTGAGAACAAATGAAAAAATCATGAGAACTTGGTCGAAATTTAAACCACCATGAAGAACATTTAAAACAAAAGGAGCTAAGAAAATACCCATCAAAATTTAAACCACCATGAAGAACATTACATATTTAAAAAATCGTGCCTGATATTGAATTCATCATTTCAAACATAACGAGCTAAGAAAACACCTAATTGAAATTGAAATGATGATTTAAAACATAACGTTCCGTCCAAAATTTAAAACAATCATTAAGAACATAACAAGCTTAAAAAATCGTGCGTCTCATAAAGAAGGTTAGGGAGCCAAAAACGAGAAACTAAGGCGTCTGGTAAAAGGCGGGGGGGGGGGGGGGGGGGCTGTATCGCTTACATTTGAAAGACAGGTCACGTATACCCCGGTTGGTAAATCAAGAGATATGTTTTCACGGGAGGCCGGCCTGTATATGTGGCGGACCATCCCGTTCGATAAAATTGGATGAGATAACGTTGAACAACATTACAAGGATGCCCTCATAAACCACTTACGAGTAAATAAGTTATATGCATAAAATTTTATCAAACATTTAAGCACATGCAAATCTAATTTATATATGATATTTTAACTTTTTTATTTAATTTGTAGGAAAATTTCAATTTTGATGTAGTGGGACGTGATTTAGAGGCCAAAAACTTGACGGGTGGTATTAGGGCCGTGCTTATGAAGCGGTACTCTGACCGCAAGTACGACGCTAAAAAATTATTTAAGAGCAAGGGAGGTTACAATGATATTGCGAGCGCAAGGGCATACCATCCTGCGGATATGCCCTATGATAACTGGTTGAGAACCATCGAAGGTTTTCGGGACGAAAAATATATTAAAAGAAGCAAGGCCAACACACTAGTACTCGAGAAACAACAATTCCCATACCGTGGGGGGACATCGTCGTACGGTAGCACCGCCTATAAAAATGTAATGTTTTATGTATGCGCACGTGTGTGTAAGCTTTTATTTATTTAATGTCTAATCTAAGTTTAATGTTAAACAGGAGATGGATTGGGTACCTACGTATGCTAAAACCCACACAGACAATCAAGGGAATTGGGTTGATCCGGTTGCTGAACAAAATTACGTAAGTATTTCCTTTAAGTATTATTTTCTATAACAAATATATATATATATATATATATATATATATATATATATATATATATATATATATATATGTGTGTGTGTGTGTGTGTGTGTATATATACATATATATTTAATCATCTTCGTAAAATACAGCGGAACATACAACAGGCCACAAGTGAATGGAGCGGTGAGGGTCCACCAATTGCCCCGTATCAGGAAGCACTGGGTGAGTGGCGAG
Source organism: Helianthus annuus (assembly GCF_002127325.2). Lineage (NCBI taxonomy): Eukaryota > Viridiplantae > Streptophyta > Magnoliopsida > Asterales > Asteraceae > Helianthus > Helianthus annuus. The sequence goes on along the minus strand of NC_035436.2, from coordinate 22,548,250 downwards.
GATGGTACGGCGGGATGGGGCCTAAACCTTCTTCACGTCCTGGAACTCCTCATCTAACATGTCGTCTTCGCAAGCTCGGACGCAAGAACCCTTTTCCGAGGTAAACTACGCAATTTATAAAATGACAAACGAACGCATGTTTCCTTGTTAAATATATGCTAATATACGTTTTGATATCTATTATTGTATGATTTTGTTAACAGCTTGTTTCAAACCCCGTCCTTTTTGAACCAACTTAACAACTATCTTGCTTCACAAGGAAAAGGAAAGTCAAAGGACTATGATTCTGATGACTTATTCGATAGGGAATTTGACGAGGAGTGAGTTGTTGTTTTTAATGTATGATTTAATTAAATGTTGTAGGATTATAATGTACGACTTAAACGTAGTTTTTAACTATATTACCTTTAGTATATGTTGATTATGTTCATGGCGTTGTTTGCGTTGTTTGAAAGTAGGCAGGTTCTGTTTTTTCAGCCATAAAACTGGCTGGGCAGCTGTATATATAGCTGCTGTATTAAAAAAAACAGACTTTTAGCGGCGACAGTTGTCAATACGGGCGACAAATGGTCAATACCGGCGACAATGGTCAATACGGGCGGCAAATGGTCAATAGCGGAGACAAAAGTAGTCAATACCGGCAACAGCTATCGCCGCTAAAGGTGCCCCATTCTTGTAGTGGGTTCGAGCTGAATTCCAACATTTCGAGTTGCACATCATCCTGCAAAACGCAACCCCAGTTCTAAATACTCTAAGTAGAGCTAGAAGATCGAATGGCCTCACTAAGGTTTACTTTAAGATATAATATATCAAAACATACTAAGGTCAAAATTCTGATCGTAACAAATTTTTAATGACTAAAGCTATTATTCGATCCATCAGCCACAAGAAGCATGTGTATAATAGATCTTAACGTGTCAACAATAATATCATTAAACCATGTTTCAATACCTAAAATACATGTTTTCTCAACGTCTTCCTGTTAACATCTTCGAGAACAAATAATACAATACAGACTAACTGATTTGGATAAAATAAAAGTATGCAAAAACATAACATAATGCAAGCTACAAAACGGGAAATAAAGATTTAATCAAAATTCCTCATAATGCATTTCAGAAGCAGCTACGTCATCAAGAAGATCTCCGGTTGCTTCAATATCATACTCTGAGCGTGGATTATAAACCCTAAACAACATTCAACCATTAACAAAAATCGGATGAAACCGTATATATATATATATATATATATATATATATATATATATATATATATATATATATATATATATATATATATATATATATGTAGGATAAGGATCATGTGAGAAGTACTAGGCTAATTGAGAAACTTGAGAAACATTCTAGACCACACATTTTCCCTAAGCAAAAAAATGCATAAAAAATGTAAAAAAATGCAATTTTTTTATGGAAAATCAGAGGTTTTTCTTTAAGGTTTTAATTTTTAATTTTTTTTAAATTTTGTTTTTAATTTTTATTTTTTGAGATTTATACACATGTGTATATTGTTAATCTTTTAGGGTTTAGCATTAGTATTTAGGGTTTAGCATTAGGGTTTAGCCTTAGGGTTTAGGGTTTAGCTTTAGGGTTTAGCATTAGTGTTTAGCAATAGTATTTAGGGTTTAGCTTTTGGGTTTAGCATCAAGGTTTAGTTTTAACTTTTGGGTTTAACTTTAGCTTTAGGGCTTGCATAGGGTTTAGAATTAAGGATTTAGCTTTAACTTTAGGTTTTAGCATTAAGGTTGAGCATTAGGGTTTAGCTTTAGGGTTTAGAGTTAGGGTTTAGCTTTAGGGTTTAGAATTAGGGTTTAGCTTTAGGGTTTAGTATTTGTTCTCACGGTTCTCACAATATTTAGCGTTCTCATTTAAACCATGGGCTGACATGTGTCCCCCAATGGTTTACTTTATTAAGTATATAGATTAGATGAAATGCAAATGTTTTTTACATGACCGCAAGCATGTGTAAAACATATATAGAAAATAATAACTAGATCGGGATCCCTGACCTGCGCGTTGTGACAGACCTATCAAAAGAAAAAATAGACGCGCTGCGATGGACATGTCAAATGGGAAAAGTAGATGAAATTACTAAAGATTGAATATTTAGACTTAAATTGTCAAAGATTGAATATTTATACTTAAATTGTCAAAGATTGAAATTTTAAGGTTAGAAATGAATTTTTGTTTTGAAAAAATCCCAAGGCTATACATCTACCTTATGCATAAACATGTTGATTATTTATAGTTTTGTAACGTAATGACTTTATAACAATGCTGCCATGGTTGGATGACACCGATCCACTTGAAGCTTGAATATGATATTATTAATTTCGTTATGTATCATATATTAAAAGATCTTATTATAAAATAAATTACAATATAAAAGACTAACAAATAATGTGAGTTAGTTTCACTGAATGACACGTGAGAAGACCATTATCTTAGAAATTAGAATACTTAAGCCAAAATATATGATGTGATGTAAAGAGGGTATGGGAGATATGAGACCATTGTACCTTATGCAAGCCTACAAAACAATTATCTTAGAAAATGGGATGTTGGACTTTCCAAGGGCAACCCATTTTATCAAAATTGACCACTCTATTGGTTGATTATAACTTTTGTGTCACAAGTTATCCAATTTAATGTGGAAAAATAAGTATAATAGTAATTTATCTTAATTCGGTTTAAGAGTTTCTTTAATATAAAATAACAATTATTCTCATATTTCTTGTGTTTTGATTTCTTATGAGAAACAACAAAATATATTTCTATTTTTCACAATTTAAATTTTTAAGCCAAATAACAAGGGTTGTTCAAAAATACTTATATTGTATCCATAAATCCAGTCGGAAATTTTGAAAATTTAATTTTTATTTTATATCGGATGTCCGAAAATGTCCAAAAATTTATATTCGGATATCCAAAACTATCCGAATATCTGATTTCGAATAATAAAAAATCAGAATTAAATAAAAAAATTGGATATTCAGATTTCTGATTCACTATTCGACCGGGGATCAGAAATTTTGGATATGGACATGGATAGTGAAATCAGGTATCCAAAAATTTTGGATATCTGAATTTTCGGATATCCGATTTTGAACACCCCTACTGAAATAACAATTACTTATAGCTATCTATTATACCTGCAAGTAATTTGGTAGGAGTATGATATAAAGTAATTTGATAGGAGTATGACATCAAATTTAACACATACCGTGGCGTGAGTGGATTGAGTTATTGAACAAAAATGAGTCGTATTCGTGTGATCCAACACTAGATATATTAACTTCTTTAAAAATTAGAATTAAAAACTGAAAAGTTTATAATTATTAAAATCCAACATGTACGTTTACGACAGGTTTTATTTCAATGTTGTTCACTATGACTTGCCAACTTGTTTGATCCTTTAAATAGACGTGCTACATATGTCGTATTATAGTTACATGGATTTACGTGTGTCCATATTCGAGTTATTATCCTTGATGGAAATACATAAACAGTCTTATTCGGGTTGGTTTGTTCGGGTCACATGCCCCTAGGTCTTGGATTGGATCTTTGTCTTCCTATGTGACTCATAATTAGCCCTAGTTTAATTTGCTTGGTTGGATTAATGATTTCCATTATGCATGGGACCTAATCCATCTGACAAAGTTTACTTCTAATGTTGTCTTATGCAATGATCATAATAACTAGTGAATATAGAACAATATTTGTAATCATTAATATATGAGGGGTTCTTGCAGACAACAAAATTATATAACTATGTATGAGTGCATATAAAACAACATAACTGTTTTCAACTTTAATCATTTTGTTAACGAAATATCATAAAGGTGTTTACTTTAAGGCATGTTTAAAACACTACTGTCTATTCAATTAAGTGGTTACATTAAATCCATGAAATACTTGAATATTCTTGCTTACTTGTGAATCATCATAGATGTATTAAAACATATAAATTAGACCTATGCACATTTAAATCACGCCTCGTATCTAATTTTAATGAGAAGTGACCCATTTGTCTTTTTGGATGTGAATTGTCTATATATGAAAATAATGTAGATATGTGAATTTGTTAACGTATTTTCATGTTAATACATGGGGCAAAACTTGTGATAAAGGATTTATAAACATGACAAAATAGATTAACATTCGAATTTTCATATTTATCAATATTATAATTATCTAACTACAACAAGTGACATTAGAACTATCGTCCCAAATAGTGAAACTTGATAATCTAATCTAAAAATTCTAAAAAGTTTATATGAGTATATCCATAGGCTTTTAGGTCCATGATCTCTAATTTTCACTCGTTATCCACTCCAAAAGATTGACACAATAAAGATTACGGTATCTATGGAGTAATTTCGAGGTGAGATGCCGCAAAAAAAAAAAAAACAACGTAACCGGTAGGAAATTTGTAGTCCCTAAATGTTTTTTGTTTTAAATAGACTGACTCACATCCCTTTTTGGACCAAATATATGAGACTAAACACATTCTTAATATGTAGTGGTGAAGCTTGAGATTTTTGACCGTGTGATCGAAAACATATATACCTAAAAAAGTATAAAACCGGGGGTCCAAAACGTATATACCTAAAAAAATTCTATACGAAAACTACATACGGGACAAAATTTCTTATGAATTATGGAACGACCCCAGCATTACATTATCTTCGGGTATGGGTTTGTCGAACAATACTTCGACATCGTGAATCTAAGAAAAGGAAACTAGGGTATTGGATTCATATTATTGCGTTATGGTCAATAGAGCAAAACCTTAATTAGGTTCATGGTAACAGAACCGAATGTACTCATATCTGTTAACACTATTATCGTATCTAGAGACTCTTGGTTTCACGAACAAAGGTACAAAAGTGTTATCTTAAACCATACAAGTTAATGATAAAGCCCCTCATTTATGTGGTGCGGATGTGGCTTGACAAAGACCCTAAGGGTTTTATCCCACACCACCCAACCTAAACGAATGTTTGTAAACTTATTGAATCCTTGTAAGGGCATCATATACTCTCTTAAAAAAATTAGAACAAAATATTCCTAAAAATTACCTAAAAAGTTGAGTTGTTACATGAATACAAACCAAACCCTTGAAAATAAAGCTGAATAAAAAAGTCAAGAGAATTTGCATTTGCATATAGTTAAGATGAAGATGAAGAATAATATACATATAGTTAAGACGACAATGAATAATAATAATAATAATATATAATTAATCATTTAACTTTGTTTTCAGGTTGTTAAGATAATGTTACAACTTTTATATAACTAACATAATTGGAATTATAAAATCATAATGTATTAAACCTATATAGGTGTAACTTTACTTGCTTTTTTTTATTAATGCATATGTAAACAAATTATGTATACATACATTATGCAAAGTTGGTGGCATACACAACTTTTACTGTTTATTTTTATATATAAATGCATTAGTTTTTAATATTTGCTTTTTCAAAAGGTATCTAGGAATCCTTTATTTAAATTTAGTTAGTTTTTACATTCAAGTCAGCTTAACCATCCATCCATACATTCCCTTGACACCATAAAAAAACCTCCACATATAAATCCTAAAAACAAGCAAGAATAAGCACTTTTAAATGCGTACTACTTGGATCATAACAATCTCATTTCTTACACCATTTTCCTCCAAATGAAGATCAACAATTTTATATTTTTTTCACTTTCTTTGGTCTTGATACTAGGAGTTGTGGAAAGCTTCAATTACCATGAGCAAGAACTCGAATCGGAGGAGGGATTCCAAGGGTTGTACGACAGGTGGCGAGAACACCACAAAGTGACCGATAGAAGCCCCCAACGGTTCAATGTATTCAAGCACAACGTACGAAATATTCACAAGAAAAACAAGATGAACCTGGGATACAAGTTGCAAATAAACGAGTTTGCTACCATGACCCACCATGAGTTTAGGAAAACCCATGCCGACTCGAAGGGTGGCCACTTCATTGCTCTTCACGGGATTCGTAAGACCAACTTGAGTTCCAGTTATAATGATATCGATATAAACGCTATTCCACCGAGGATGGATTGGAGGGAACATAACGCTGTCACCCCTATGAAAAATCAAGGACAGTGCGGTAACACGTTTTGTCTCATTTACATACAAGTTAGTCTTTTGGGGTGGGCCCTCTCCCAAGTTTGTGAGAGAAGAGGGTAAATTTAACACCACCCTTTGTCTCTATAAGTAAGGTTGGTTAATTACATATTTATATTGAAATTAATACATAAAATAGTAACTTTAGATTACCCTTGTAGTGATATGATCCTGTAACCATATTTAACACTAACGTTATATTCTTCTAATCAACCAATGGGGTGATGGTCCATTGACAAAGACAAAGCCTTTAAACACATGTGTTTAGAAAGGGAAAGTCTTGGATTCAAGTCCCACAGACAACAGAGATTAAAAAAATTACAGTTCAAAAACAAATATTTTTGTAACCATATTTAACACAAACAATTATATATATATTCAATAATGTTATATTTTTGTAACCATAAACAATTATCTATACTCAAATTGGTAATGTTATATATATCTTTTTTAACCATATATAACACAAACAATTATCTATATTCAAAACAATGATGTTATATTTTTGTAACCATACTTAGCACACATAGTTACAAACAATTTTGGTGTCGAGTTTACAGGAAGTTGTTTCGCATTTGCTGCGGTGGGTGCAATTGAAGGAATAAACGCCATCAGAACAGGTCAACTCTTATCATTATCAGAACAACAACTTCTTGATTGTGATTCGAGCGACAGAACCTTCCATTGCGACGGAGGGCAGGTCTGTGGCGTATTTACTTTCGTCAAAGAGCATGGAGGTATAGCTACAGATGAGTTCTACCCTTATGTAGGTAAAAGGGAAATATGCGATACATCTAAGGTACAAACAAAACTAATGAATATAGTATAGATAACTAGATTACAATGCTTGTTATATCAAGTACAAACAGCTTTTAACATACGAATTGTACAAATAATTATTGCAATTATGTTCGAACCACTATAAGTATTATTACACTACCTTTTTGAAGTAGCGTAAATGCATAATAATAAATGCTATAGTTCGTTTTGTTGAAGTGTGATACTTATTACTCTACAACAGATCAACTAGAGTAATATTAACGCTACTTTAAAACTGTACCGTAATAATAATTCTTCTAGTTGAACATACTTTAGTTTTTTGTATCATTCGCACGTTAAAAGTTATTTGTATTTGATTCTAACAATCTGTGTTTTCAAACCAGTATGGTCATCACTCGGTAACTGTTGATGGAACCGAGTATTTGCCAGAACACGATGAAGAAGCGCTATTGAAAGCAGTGGCACATCAGCCTGTAACTTTTCAAATGGATCCTGGCGGTGACGGTTTCATGTTCTACAAAGAGGTAACATTTCAATCACGCATCGTTCATTTGTTATCCATATGTTGTTTAATAGTTCATGGTGTTTAGGGAATTTATAGTGGACCATGTGGAATGGAGCTGATGCACGCGATGTTGATAGTTGGATACGATCAGGATCCTGACGGAACCAAGTACTGGATTGTTAAGAACTCGTGGGGCGAAGGATGGGGAGAGAAGGGATACATTCGTATGCTACGCGGTACGGAGATCCAAGGGGTTTGCAACATGTATGGGCATTGTAATTTCCCTCTTAAATCTCCCGAAACTAAAAATGTTGAACTCTAGATTACAATTTTAATTATGTTCACTCTTCATTTTATATGTAACCATCCGAGAGAGAAAACATATGTCTAATGAGATTTTTTTGTTACTTTATGTTTCGATTATGAGATTTATTTTCTTGATAGACTATATAACATGAAGAATACACATAACAGACGGTTCACAAGCATAAACGAACGAACACACATGAAAATAAGTGAATAAGCGTAAACAAAAACAAACGAGCACCAATTAAAAGAAGAGGAAATTGGACTTTAATAATCTCACCTAGAGGTGGTTGGCCATTGGCACTATCACCTTTGACTATTACCACTAGCATTCCCACCCTTTAAGTATTTTTTTCTCACTGCATCTCCATTATAAACAAATTTAACGGAGTTAAGTTTTTTCCGAATTTCGAGGATACGAGTTGATTGATGTAAAACTTACCTGGAAACGGTGTTCCAAATGACGGAAACGGTGCTTTAATTCGGGTGTTTAAACTTCCAATTGATAAAATTTAAGCCGTTTGGAGCACCGTTTTGAGATTAGTTTTACATCAATCAACTTGTATCATGTTCTATTCAAATGCCCTAAAACATCAGTTCGAAATTGATAACAACATAATGAACCTTAGTGTTTTCAGGGGTCGTCTAATGCAAAGAAATTGTTGTAACGAATAATCCATCCTTAAACTTCCTCACCATTAAATTTTGGGAAATCAAGCCGACCGTGCGAACCAGCCGTTGATCTTAGTGTCCTGTACCCTATCATTACCCAATTTGCTGTTAGTCTCCGCCATTTGAGTAACTAATGTTGTCATACCGATCTGCAACAATCTGATAGCTCTGGTCTAAAATTGCTTGTTGCCCATCAATTACTGTTGATGCAGATTTTGTGTCCGATGCTTGTCGAATAGATTAGTTATTATTGTACGCTGAATTTGTAATAGTTAGTGAAACGGTCAAACAAACGTGTATAGACCCGCCCGTTTGAAGTGGTCAAACGGGAGGGTTATTTGGTTGACCGTGTGGGTTTTGCTAGACAAATTGTGGTTGTATAATGTTTGGTGTCGAAGGATAAGGCATCGAAGGATTGTGTATATCCTTCGATGAGCTTGAAAGATATCCATCGAAGGTTGAAGATGGACCTCGAAGGATATGTCATCCTTCGAGGTATATGTGTATCTTTCGAAAGCTGGATGGTCGACAGATGATCTATCGACCAGTCAGTTTGATCCTTCGACCGTACAACCTGTGTTGGGTATAAATACCAACACTTTGTCATTTGCAAGACCAAGTGAGAAGGGGAGCTCATTTGAGAGTTCCCTGTGAGCTTCAGTGTGTCTGGGAGAGATCACCACTTGATCTCTCCCCGAATGTATACTCCTTTGGTGTTAGTTCGGTTATCATGTAATCGGGCCGACTTGTAATGTTTTACTACCGGATTAATACAAAGTTTGTTTGTTTATCATCTCTTATCTCTTCCATCTTTGAACATAATCATGAAAATCACGGGTTCGATCCCGAAACAGGGACCTACAATTGGTATCAGAGCCATGGTGCCCGATTTAGTAAAACTAACCGTTTACTAAGTCACATGTGCTCTAGATCTGTGATTTTTGTGCGTTTTTGTTCAAGATGTAAAAATGGTGAAAATGAGAAAAACTCAGATCTGGACCCGAATATTCAGATCTGTGCTAAAACGAGTGTTGGGTTTTATGTTTTTCTCCTAAATATTCAATTTATCATCATCAAAAATCGTTTACAAAGTGTTTACAAAGTGTTTTCATCGAATCTGCATATGTACACGGCCTCCTGTGTTCTTGATGTTCTTCACATCTTCATATTTTGAAAGATGTAAAGAACTTCGAAGGATCGGTTACCGTTTTGAAAGGTCAGCTATTTTCGAAAGGTCATCTTTCTGTTTCGAAGGGTCAACCCAACTGGTTTCGAAGGGTCAGGCCATTCCATCGAAAGATCAAACTGAAACAGTACTTTGAAAGATCAGCAAATTCGAAGGATCATCAACAATTGCCGAAGGGTCATCCTTGTTTTATTTCGAAAGATCAAATCAACCTCCAACAATTTCGACAGATCAACTTCAAGGAACTTCGAAAGATCAGACAAGTCTCGAAGGGTCGTTTTTATGTTTCGATGGATCAAGTCAACTTCGAAAGATCAGAGAGTTGTTTTGCTTGGAAGGATCCACAGAAAAATGGTGGCTGGAGTTGTGTGTCTCGAAGAAAAAGGTCAGACTTTGTAAGAGATGATGTCTGGGAGTTTTTCTTTGTGGTTGACAGGAAGTTTGGTATCGAAGAAAGACAAGGATGAGACAAAGTGAAATTGTCGGCTGAATGTTGAAGATTAGGGTTGTTGACTTTTGAGAAGAGACAAGACTAGAATGTTTGGCTGCTGAACAAGGTTGTTGTCGGCTAGGGCTTTACAATGATAATGTTTTTTTCTTTCATGGGCTAAGATAACAAGGCCAAATGGTTTCAAACCTGTTGACTTATTTTTTAGGGCCCACCTGATGATTGAGATAATTTCTCACAAGTTGCAAACATCAGCAGCAGCTCATATACCAACGATTTCATTTGGGGCCCATCACTTAGTCAGTTTAAATAGTGGGCCACAAATGTGTGAAATTATTTTCTTGTGTTGGGCTGTTTATAAATCAAGTGAATGGGATTTGGGCTTGCATCAAGTTTGTGAAGTGGGGTCGGGTATTTGCGGAGTTGATCTGAATCGCGCTCCTAATATCAAGGTCAAAATTCGTATGGTTTTTGGGAGCGCGCGGGATGATTCGGAATGATGAAAACAAGAGATGATGGAAACTTGATTTTTGAAAAATGTGGGGTAGTCACGGTTACCGATGCAAATGGCAAAAATGGTAACGCGACTATTATGGGCCAAAAACGACAGTTCCGCTCAGTGGAGGGAATTGGTGAATATTTGACGACAGTTTCTTTGAAGTGGAAAGAATCTGTTAAGGTTTAGAGATTTTACCAAAGTAATGGGGGGATAAAAATTTTCATATGATGAATTTCTTCGGTAAATTTCTAAACGCAATCATAGGTGGTAGAGTTTGTGATTTTCTAAATCTCTATCAATGTAGTATGCTTGAAGATCAAGACTTGATGCAGTTGTTAAAGAATGGAACCCTTATCAAATGCCGGTTGGAGTATTGGAAGATCAGCGGAAGATCGGTCAATTGAGCCTTTTGAGGAAATTGCACAACACTCAACACGGATACGCGTACTTTGAGGGGGAAATATTATACAATGAGCATCAAGATACTACTTACCTGGATCATCGGTCAAGGGGGAATTTGTTTACACAGAGAAGATGAATACTTGACTGAAGATCGATTGCAGTTGCATTTTCAGCATTCGACAGCAACGGACAAGGGGGAATTTGTTGATGCAGATTTTGTGTCCGATGCTTGTCGAATAGATTAGTTATTATTGTATGCTGAATTTGTAATAGTTAGTGAAACGGTCAAACAAACGTGTATAGACCCGCCCGTTTGAAGTGGTCAAACGAGAGGGTTATTTGGTTGACCGTGTGGGTTTTGCTAGACAAATTGTGGTTGTATAATGTTTGGTGTCGAAGGATAAGGCATCGAAGGATTGTGTATATCCTTCGATGAGCTCGAAAGATATCCATCGAAGGTTGAAGATGGACCTCGAAGGATATGTCATCCTTCGAGGTATATGTGTATCTTTCGAAAGCTGGATGGTCGACAGATGATCTATCGACCAGTCAGTTTGATCCTTCGACCGTACAACCTGTGTTGGGTATAAATACCAACACTTTGTCATTTGCAAGACCAAGTGAGAAGGGGAGCTCATTTGAGAGTTCCCTGTGAGCTTCAGTGTGTCTGGGAGAGATCACCACTTGATCTCTCCCCGAATGTATACTCCTTTGGTATTAGTTCGGTTATCATGTAATCGGGCCGACTTGTAATGTTTTACTACCGGATTAATACAAAGTTTGTTTGTTTATCATCTCTTATCTCTTCCATCTTTGAACATAATCATGAAAATCACGGGTTCGATCCCGAAACAGGGACCTACAATTACTCTTGCGCTATCTTGAGTTAACTTTTCCAATTTTTCCGTTTCTTGGTGTCTCATCGGCATAAACAACGATCGTAACCCTAATTTTCCCAATTTGATTATAGAAAGACACGCAATTGTAGATTGCCATAACCTTGAATTGAAACGAAAACCAAGAACAAAATCGATGACTTGGAAGTGAAATTGATCGAAAGAGTGATCAATTTCAGTGAATTGAAATGAAGTCGAGTCGAAATTGATCGGAAGAGTGATCAATTTCAGCGAATTGTACAAAAGCTGATTGATCGATTTGAATGCGGAATTTGATGAATTAGGGTTTAAATTCAAGGGCGTCCAGAGAATCGAACAACAACGTTGCAATAAGAAATTGAGAAGAATCATAAGAGGAACACGAGTCAATTCCTTATCGAGATAAGATCTTTACAACTGTTTACAACAGCTTATAACGATCTGATTCCAGTTCGTTACTTTTTTTCTAATAATAAACCCTCTAAGAATACAACAATTACACATAAGACCCTCTACTTGTTTCGACATGTAACACCTATAAAGTAGTTTTAATACATGTGTGGCTTCCATATACAATATCCCTAAAAAACTAACACCAACTTTCAACTTCCTGCTGTCAAGATTAATACGAATGTTATGAATACAGATAATATGTCCTGGTTTTTCTCCAGTTGTATTTTCTGTTACATCTTCTACTACGTATGTACATGTATATAATGATAGAGTTGGATGAATAAGAATACACTTCTCATATTTCTCTCATTTTCTTATACACAAACTCATCACTGCATATGAAAATTGTCTTCTTGTATAGAACCCGAAGTTTTAATTATAAAGAACCCGAAGTTCTCTTAGACTATCCATTATATACACATGCTTGTTATTAAATGCATGTGTCTTTCTTTTGTAGATAAAATGTCTAACTTATCAAAGCTTCAATTCACCGTACTTGACATCTCTGGTAACAACTACCTCCCATGGACTCTTGATGCTAAAATTCATTTGACACAAATAATTTGGGGGAGATAATTATTGACCGTAATCAAACTTCACCTCAAGATCAAGCGAAAGGTATGATATTCCTCTGCCATCATCTTCACGAAGATCTAAAGCGGGAATATCTAACTGTCTTCTTGAAGATCTAAAGCGGGAATATCTAACTGTTGAGGACCCCCTTGAACTATGGACAAACATCAAAGAATGTTTTGACCACCAGAAGTTAGTCTTACTCCCCAAAGCCCACTATGAATGGCTTCATTTACGACTACAGGATTTTAAGACTGTCAGTGAATATAATTCTGCCTTGTTTCACATTACCTCTGAGTAAAAAATATGTGGTGAAAAAATAACTGATGAAGACATGCTTAAAAAAACTTTCTCAATGTTCCATGACTCAAACATGCTCCTGTCGCAGCAATACCGGGAACGTAAATTTACTAAATATTCTGAATTGATGTCATGTGTTCTGGTCATGGAGCAAAACAACAAGTTCCTACTACAAAACCATCAATGGTAACCCGCCGGTGCAACCCCATTCCCTGAAGCGAATGTGGCTAATTATCAAAGCGGACGAGGTAGAGGTAGAGGCCGCAGTCCCAGCAGAGGTCGTTGTCGTGGTCGAGGATATACATGGCATCGAGAGTCCCAGAACACTAAAAATAGCGATGGTGAATCGAGTCGACATAATACCGGGCGACCTTCAAAAGAGAAAAGTAGCGGGAACCAAATACGTGCTTCAATTATTCTTCTTTGTTGTTACATTCGCCTAATTTCGTTAATTTTCTAATTTTTTTCGATTGTTCTTATTTTGTTAGCTGTTCAATGATTGTTAGTTGATGATTATATGTATATATATATATATGTATATATATATATATGTATATATATATATATGTATATATATATGTATATATATATATATATATAGGGAAGGGTTTAAATGAGAACTCTAAATATTATGGGAACCGTGAGTACAAATGAAAAAATCATGAGAACTTGGTCAAAAGTAATTCAAATTCAAAATTTTTTTCTACACTTATCATTATTATTCATTATTATTCGAATACAATGTTAGAAATTTAAATTACACGTTTAAATTTACGTGAATTCGTAAATAAAGAAAATTTACACATGTGTAAGTTTGCCATTTACACATGCGTAAATCTGTTGTATTTACACATGTGTAAAAAATCTAAAAAGAGTGTTTTTTATGTATAAGGCTTGAAACATAATCTGTTGAGTGTGGGACAACTCATACAAAAAGGATATACAGTCATGTTTCAAGGGAATCGGCGCATTATTAAGGATGCAGTGAATGATACGATAGGTAACATCAAGATGACGAGCAATAAAATGTTTCCGTTACTTTTCTCTTTTGAAGGTCGCCCTGTATTATGTCGACTCGATTCAACATCGCTTTGATAATTGGCCACACTCGCTTCAGGGAATCGACTCGACATAATATGTGCTTCTATTATTCTTCTTTGTTGTTACATTCGCCTAATTTCGTTAATGTTCTGATTTTTTTCGATTGTTCTTATTTTATTCGCAATTCAATGATTGTTAGTTGATGATTGATCAATGTATTCGATTTAGTATTCTCTGATTTACTTTTGTTTTGGTACTGATTTTGGATGTGTATATATATATATATATATATATATATATATATATAGGGAAGGCTTTAAATGAGAACCCTAAATATTGTGAGAACCGTGAGAACAAATGAAAAAATCATGAGAACTTGGTCGAAATTTAAACCACCATGAAGAACATTTAAAACAAAAGGAGCTAAGAAAATACCCATCAAAATTTAAACCACCATGAAGAACATTACATATTTAAAAAATCGTGCCTCATATAAACATAACGAGCTAAGAAAACACCTAATCGAAATTGAAATGATGATTTAAAACATAATGTTCCGCCCAAAATTTAAAACAATCATTAAGAACATAACAAGCTTAAAAAACTATGCGTCTCGTAAAGAAGGTTAGGGGGAAAGCCAAAAAACGAGAAACTAAGGCGTCTGGTAAAAGGCGGGGGGGGGGGGGGGGCTGTATCGCTTACGTTTGACAGAGAGGTCACCTATACCCCGGTTGGTAAATCAAGAGATATGTTTTCACGGGAGGCCGGCCTGTATATGTGGCGGACCATCCCGTTTGATAAAATTGGATTAGATAACGTTGAACAACATTACAAGGATGCCCTCATGAACCACTTACGAGTAAATAAGTTATATGCATAAAATTTTATCAAACATTTAAGCACATGCAAATCTAATTTATATATGATATTTTAACTTTTTTATTTAATTTGTAGGAAAATTTCAATTTTGATATTAGGGCTGTATTAGGGCTGTGCTTATGAAGCGGTACTCTGACGGGTGGTATTAGGGCTGTGCTTATGAAGCGGTACTCTGACCGCAAGTATGACGCTAAAAAATTATTTAAGAGCAAGGGAGGTTACAATGATATTGCGAGCGCAAGGGCATACCATCCTGCGGATATGCCCTATGATAACTGGTTGAGAACCATTGAAGGTTTTCGGGACGAAAAATATATTAAAAGAAGCAAGGCCAACACACTAGTACGCGAGAAACAACAATTCCCATACCGTGGGGGGACATCGTCGTACAGTAGCACCGCCTATAAAAATGTAATGTTTTATGTATGCGTGCGTGTGTGTAAGCCTTTATTTATTTAATGTCTAATCTAAGTTTATTGTTAAACAGGAGATGGATTGGGTACCTACGTATACTAAAACCCACACGGACAATCAAGGGAATTGGGTTGATCCGGTTGCTGAACAAAATTAGGTAAGTATTTCCTTTAAGTATTATTTTCTATAACAAATGTATATATATATATATATATATATATATATATATATATATAGGTCCCTCTCGGAGGATGAGGTTAAACCTTAACCTTGTTATGTTTAACACACTAGCGAGTGCGGAATCCAAGCTAGAGTGCAAACCGAGTTGAAACAAGCACAAACACAAAACACACAAGATTCACCGATTAACACCACTTGTATTAATGCGAATGAAGGTTCGGTTACAAGCACAATGTTTACAAATCAGTTTTGTAAACTCTCTCTAAGTGTGTGTGTTCTAGACAGATTACTCTCTCTATCTCTCGAGTCTATCTTTCTGTCTCTTGTGTCTTTTTTTGAAATGAACACACTGCATGGGTATATATACCCAGCACAGGTTGTATGGTCGAAGGATCAAACTGACCGATCGATAGATCATCTGTCGATCACAAAGCCATCGAAGGATCCACATATACTTCGAAGGATGGCATATCCTTCGAAGTCCATCTGTATCCATCGAATGATATCTTTCGAGCTCATCGAAGGATATACACAATCCTTTGATGCCTTATCCTTTGACACAAAACATTATACAACCATAATCTAACTGTTTGTCCAAGTCAATTCAGGAGGATGGTTGACTTGGTCAAACTTACAGGACTAACAAGGACATCGTTTTACATCATGACCGAATACAGACAAAGTACAGACACAAGTGCACCAACAAACTCCCCCTTGGCTGTAGCTTTGTCTCGATCTTGATCATCTTTGATCTTCGTGTCTTCAAGACTCTGATGTCCTTTCAAGTCTTCAATGTCGGAGGATCTTCAAAGTCTTCACGTCTTGAAAGCAGAGAGTGTATCAACAAACTACCCGTATCATGTAGGAAGTGTGTTGACAAACTCCCCCTTAACATAAGCTCCCCCTTGAGTTATGCTCGTGAGTGACTTGATCTTCAATGCTTGAGATCCTTGTGGTGTTGAAGATGGTCAGCGGCAACTCGATCAACTTCAACTTTTGAGCGCCTTCACGTCGTGTCTTCATTCCGAAGCTTGTCATCGACCATGTTCTCCTTGCCTTTAGAATCTGCACATGCAAGAAATCTAAACGCGTAATGAGAACAAATGCTTGGAATATAGTTAATATAAACAAATGACACACGAATGACCATGTCTCAATCAAACACCGTCCGACAGTTTGAAAGTTTTTAGAAATTTGTCAGTTTTAGTTTTTTTTTAACTTTCAAAACTTGCAAATTTCGACCGTTTATGAAGATTTAGTCAATTCGGTTTTCAGTCAGGTTTCAGGAAACGAAGACTCGAGCTCCAACATCGTACGATCGAAAATAAAGTAGAAATAAAATCTTTTTGGCTTTTATAAAGTTTATATTAAAACACACCTAAAATCTTTTTGGTATTTTTGAATAAGTAAAAAGACAAACAATTTTAATATCCTTTGAGTGTTATCAAACGACATCACCGCTAATGTCGTGCTGATATGCACCAAACGACAAAACTGTTTAAAAAAAGACAATAAAAGTTAAGCAGTAAATAAATATATACAGACATTCTTTTTGCGAGTTTCGAGGGTAAGAGAATCATATCAGTGTGTACGGTCATGTCAAAACACTCTTGTTGTTCAGTTAGTTAACATTAAAATAAGCATCCTATAACAATTATCGGTATTGTTGTCCACTTAAGCTCAACTTATCAGATGTAATCATGGCGAGGGGATACGTTAAGGTATGATTTATACTTATCGACCGGTGTTCATCCACATCACGACACATTCCCGTATCAAGGTATGCACGAGGGTTCATCTTACCGGTGAGTATACCGATTATCATCTGTTTGACTGTATATGATGTGAGATTCTCACTTATTTTGATTTGAAAACAAGCCCTATGTGATAGAATCACTTATTGATGAGGAACTTGATTTTCATATGCATGAGGGCACAGGAGCAAGTCCGTGAACAGGTCAGTACTTCCGTACAGCAGAGAGACGAACTTGACTCCCGGATAATGTGATATTTTATCACTTATTTTGATATGGACATGTGATTGTTTATCACTTATTGAGGTCGAATGCAGTATGAGATATGTACACGTATGTATAGTATCATGGAAGATCTAGACTTGCGTCCCCGTTATTTTTCGGTAAAAGATACAACCATGATACCCAGATGATAAGCAGCATAAAGACCGCATATCTCAGAACCTCGGCAATCTATCAAACGAAATTCCGGTACTAAGACCATATGCCAATGAATGGTTCCCACCTGATCTTCAGTCGATTTAAGTTTATATCACCCTGCACACTTTAAAATGATTGTGAGCCTACCGATACATCTCATATAGAGCTGCTTATCGTTTTTCATTTAAGGTTCAAAGAGGTTTGGATAGACCATTGATGTACTATCATTTTCTCTTTTTCTCGCCAGGAAACTCATTTTTGTTTTTCTATTGTTTTTGTGTTTTTGAAAATTTTTTCGATGTTTTTGGATTTTCAGATTTTGGATTTACTCCCCCTAAAATCAATAAACTAAGATAAAATTCAAAAGACGCAAAGATATTTACAAAAATGATTTTCCGATGTTGGTTTACTCTTGCTTGACCTTAATGCCATTTACCAATAATAAAAAGTCAAATCTTGATTTGTCAAATGCTTTGGTAAAAAGGTCGGTACGTTGGTCATCGGTGTGGACCTTAACAACATCGATTAGCCTATTCTCAAAGCAATCACGTATGAAGTGATATTTGATTTCGATGTGTTTGGTCTTTGAGTGCTGCACAGGATTTCTAGTGATCTGTAATGCAACAGAATTATCAACGTAAATAGGAGTAGTTAGGAATTCAAAACCGTAGTCGCGTAATTGTTGTTGGATCCAAAGAACTTGGGAGCAACAACTTGAGGCAGCAATGTATTCAGCTTCGCATGTTGATGTAGTGACGCACGTCTGCTTCTTGCACTGCCATGTGACTAGGCGATTTCCTAAAAACTGACATCCAGCCGTTGTGGATTTGCCATCGATTTTGCATCCGCCAAAATCAGAATCACTGAATGCGATCAAGTCAAAGTTATTATCCTTAGGGTACCATAGACCGGTGTCAGGGTAACCCTTCAAATAACGAAAAATCCTTTTTACAGCTGCAAGATGTGAGGCCTTCGGGTTGACTTGATATCTGGCAAGCAGGCACGTTGGGTACATTATGTCTGGCCTTGATGCTGTGAGGTACATAAGAGATCCGATCATTGCGCGGTAGTACGAGGGGCTAACAGCTTCACCCTTCAAGTCTGGAGTAATTCCGTGATTTTGTGGCAGTGGGGTACCAATGGGCGTTGCATCAGACATCTGGAACCGGCTCAAGATGTCATCAACATATTTAGTCTGATTGATGAATATCCCAGACTCAGTTTGTTGCACTTGTAGGCCCAAGAAAAAGGTCATTTCTCCCATAGCACTCATCTCAAATTTATCTTGCATAATGCGCTCGAAATTCCTACACAAGACATCATTATTAGAACCAAAAATAATATCATCAACGTATACCTGTACCAGAAGAAGATCTCCATCTTGTTCTTTGATGAAAAGAGTACAGTCGATAAGACCTTTACGAAAACCGTTCTCCAGCAGATAGTTGGATAAGGTTGCATACCAAGCTCGCGGTGCTTGATGTAGACCATAGAGAGCTTTGTTGAGCAACCAAACCCGATCGGGATGATAGGATCTTCAAAACCTGGAGGCTGTTCGACGTACACCTCTTCTTCAACCACACCATGTAAGAATGCACTTTTGACGTCCATCTGGTAAACCTTGAATCCTTTGAATGAGGCATAAGCCAGAAAGATCCGAATTGCTTCCAGACGTGCAACAGGTGCATAGACTTCGTTGTAGTCGATTCCTTCTATCTGACGAAAACCTTGAACGACTAAACGTGCTTTGTTCCGGATAACCACTCCACGGTCGTCTTTCTTGCATTTGAAAACCCATCGAGTGCCAATTTTCTTGTAGTTCTCAGGTCTTTCAACAAGCTTCCAAACACCAAGCTTTTGAAATTGCTGCAATTCTTCCTGCATGGCTTCAACCCAAGCATTGTCTTTCAACGCTTCTTTCCACGATTTTGGTTCTTCTTGTGACACGTAACACGCGAAGGACCAGTCATTCTAGTCATTCTGAACACCAGATTCTCTTATTGCTGAATACAAACCAGCATTCTGGTTGTTTCTCAGCTGATTACGCGTCTGCACACCGCGATGGACATCTCCTATAATATTCTGCCGGGGGTGGGTATCATGAATCCTCATTTCAGGATTTTCTGACACACGTGCATTGATACCCAAATTGTTAAGATTAAGATCAACAACCAACTCCACACCCGGAATGTGTGTAGAAGTGGATGCATTCCCTTCAGCAGTGTCTACATTCTGCACATGAGGTGTATCAACAGAGGCACCTTGAACAGGAGCAGCTGGAGCCGAAGATCCTTCAGCTGCATCATGATATTCATCATCTTCAGAAGATTCATTATAATCAGCAGCATCTTCATAAACCTCATTTTGAACCATATTGTTGACAGACGAAGAAGCTTGTGGGTCAACAACAATAGGTCTAACCAAAGGCGAGTCAGCAACGTTGTCACTTTCCAACAACATCCTAGCCGCTGCTGACTCTTCATCAAAGGTTGGCAGATTGAAGGAGTCAAACAGTCCATCATAATCGAACATCCACGGTTCACCTGGAGCCCTAACAGGACTCGTGTACCTTTGAACCCTCACTTCACTCCATAGCTCAATCTTTTTGGTAGCCAGATTCCAAACACGAAAATTCGGAGTAGCATATCCAAGGAAAAAACCTTCGATAGCTTTCGCTCCAAACTTTCCATCCGGCTCGATCATAGTACATGGAGCACCGAACGGTTCTAGATAAGAAACATCCGGTTTCCTTTTCGGAAGGAGTTCGAAGCAAGTTTTGCCATGTCTCTTTACTGTAAGAACTCTGTTTAACGTGTAGCATGCAGCCGATACAGCCTCCCCCCATAATTGAATAGGGAGTTCCGACTCTACTAACATTGTTCTTCCAGTTTCTATAATCGTCCGATTCTTCCTCTCCGCGACACCATTTTGTTGTGGAGTATAACGAGAACTGTACTCATGAAGAATGCCTTTAGAAGTACAAAACTCATCCATAAATTGATTCTTGAATTCGGTTCCATTGTCGCTTCGGATCCTCTTCACTTTCAACGAATAGAGATTCTCCAACATTGTAAGAAGATCCTTGAGGATGCCAGGAGTTTCACTCTTGTGTGCCATGAAGGATACCCAAGAAAATCTAGAATAATCATCAGTAACGACTAGACAATAAGCATCTCCGAATGTTGTCTTGTGTTTCATAGGTCCAAAAAGATCCATATGAAGACGTTCGAGAGGTATGCTGACAGTGTTGATTTTCTTCAAAGGATGAGACTTCTTTGTTTGCTTCCCCTTTTGGCACGAGACACAGATATCTTGTAAATGAAAACTTCTCACAGGCACACCATTCACAAGATTATTTTTCACTAAATGGTTCATCTTTCTCAAGTGAATGTGTCCCATTCTTCTGTGCCAAGATATAGACTCCTTTTCCGTGGCTTTCGAGACAAAGCAAGTGACTTGTGCAGATGTGGTAATCGCTTGGCTCATGTCGAGAATATAAAGATCATTAACTCTCGGAGCCGATAAGAGAATCCATTCTTGTCGAATTTTGAATCCAGGTTTCAGCACATAGCAGCCGGCATCATCAAAATGCACGGAGAATTTTTTATCGCAGATTTGCGACACACTGAGAAGATTATGATCAATTTGCTTAACATAATTGATCTTATCGAAGCACACAATACCATTGGAGAAACTTCCCTCTCCAGTGATGTAACCGCCTTTGTCTCCCGCAAATGCGACATACCCTCCTCTAATATTTCTCACGTCGTATAAGAGTCGTAAGTCGCCAGTCATGTGCTGATGCTCCACTATCAACAATCCAATGACTATTAATAGTTCCTCCTGGAACACCCTGCACATGTCATTTAAAAACATCAGTTGAGGATGGGGACCCAAGCCTTAGTGGTCTTGGGTCGTCCCTGAGCATCACGAAACGTGATATCAATGTCTTGATGGTTTTCAAGAACAACTGCTCCCCCTGAATTGTCACCCGCCTTAGGTAACCAAGTTTGTTTTTGCCTACCAGTTTGAGTGTTGTAAACAGTTTTTGAAGCTTCTGGTTTTACAGGTTGTGACACACTTGGTTCCCTTTTAACTGTTTTAACTTCAGATTTCAAAGCTTTTTCAACAGTTTTCATGTTCTTATGTCGTTGTTTAGTTTCTTGTTCTTTTAGTGTTCGTTTATCATGTTTAGGTGAAACTGACCAACGTTGAGGATGAACTGTTTCAGGTGGAGCTTTCTCAACAAATTTATTCTTTGGAGCATTTGGGCAGTTTTTGATGATGTGCCCAAATTCTCCACATTTAAAACATGTTCTCCTTTCAACAAATTTAGGAGAACTTGATTGACCACAAGATGTCGAACCCATGGAACCTGAGGTACTAGCCTTTTCATCACACCCATTTGTGCGTTGAGTGTAATTGTTATCAATGTTACGTTTTAAGATCGTGACCTGTTGTACAAAATCTGTGTTTGATTTATTCTCAAAAGTCTCAATCTTATCAGTACCTGTGGAAGCCACGAATTTGACACTTTTTGCTTTCTTTTGAGATCGAGCTCCATTTGTTTCAGATTTCATTTGAGAGACCTTATGCTTTTGAGCTCGTTTGACTAGTTGTTTACCATTAGAAGCACTAGGTTGTTGAGTGGTTGAAGATTTTTGATTACCAAACTGTTTTCTAATCTCAGCCTTAGGAATTGGATCACATTGTGTTACAACAATTCCAGGAAGTGTTTTTCCCAAAAATTTGTTTGTGTTGTCTTCAAAGACTTTATCAATCAAAGATTGATTTACATTTTTAATTGGGAAATCGTGATCTGAGTAAATTTTATCACCTCCAACCAATGTATACAACACATTACTGCTTTTAACAGTAGACACACATGTCTTATCAACTTTGACAGAATCAATCACTTGTTTCTTAACAGATGGGACATCAGGAGTATCAGGATCACAAAGAATGTGATTCTATCGTGGAATAACTACTCCTTTCATCTTGTTAAGTGATTTATCCTGATCACTCACATCCAATGCTGATTCATCATCCGATGTCTCATAGTCCTCAATAATTGGAGGACTTTGCTTCATGGATGCTGAAGTTTCTTGTTGCTTAGAGGATGTGTTTGAAGAATTGTCCGGTTTGAACCCTAGGCCAGTAGCAAATTCCTCAAAATCAAGAGGCACACTGGGTTCATACCGAGGCATTTCCTCCTCATACCACTTGTAGGTCCCTCTCGGAGGATGAGGTTAAACCTTAACCTTGTTATGTTTAACACACTAGCGAGTGCGGAATCCAAGCTAGAGTGCAAACCGAGTTGAAACAAGCACAAACACAAAACACACAAGATTCACCGATTAACACCACTTGTATTAATGCGAATGAAGGTTCGGTTACAAGCACAATGTTTACAAATCAGTTTTGTAAACTCTCTCTAAGTGTGTGGGTGTTCTAGAAAGAATACTCTCTCTATCTCTCGAGTCTATCTTTCTGTCTCTTGTGTCTTTTTTTTTGAAATGAACACACTGTCACACCCCCAAATTACCACATAGGGAGTATCCCTGTTAGGCGTGTAACATACCAATAACGAGCCACCAATTACACTGAACCCATACAAGTTATAAATAAAATCCCCATTATTAATAAAAACATCTTCAACAAGTTTTAAACGAAAATTAATAAGTTCAGCGGAAGCAAATAGTAAACGAAGTTAAACTGTTTCAAAACCAAAGTATAATATCAAGAAATCAGTCACATAAATCCTTCCTGTCGACCCATGACCACTCCCGCTATTCCAGACAGCAAGTTTCCCCAAATCCAAGATACCTAACGACCTGTGAGCATGTAACAAGTGTATCAGACAACGCTGGTGAGTTCATAGTTTTACAAAAACGTTGGTTACCAAGTGTTTAGTTAATTCATTGAAGTTAATTCCGAAAGTAATGATGAAAACAATGTTGATAATACCCCAATACAAGACGGCTTCTGATTATTTTGCCCTTTCTCCAATGCTCCTATCAAAGCATTGGTCATGACTAGGTCATTAGTTCAACACCCGTCCTCCCAGGAACGGGGTGAGGTTGCCAAACCTAAGTAGCGCTACTAACTAATACCATGTTACCTTCCAGGTAACCAAACAACACGGAGGGACTTTAAAGGTGATAGGAAGAGTATATTATCCAACATTCTCGTTTTTACCCAAAAGACTTATCCCTCCCAGGAATACCCACTGACTGTCCCAACCACCGGGACACATGCTCAAGAGATGAACTCACCTTAGAGTGCTCGGTAGAATACGTTACGTGTTCAAGTGGATCAACCAAACCCTATCGTAATTACCGATAACAATTAGTCTCGTAAACCGCTAATCAAGTATTCCTTGTATATATACATATCACACGAATAACACCCACTTAATTTCATGCACATTATGACACTTAGTCATGCAACATAATAACCATCCATACAACATAATGGCATTCACTTAATGGTCATTCACATATTAGCTACAATATGCAATAACAGTTGGTGTGTTTCACGAATTCTCATATCACAAACATATATTTTTGTCAGTCAATATAACTTCTACACACATGCCTTCCCTACTTTGTTTGTGGATCGACGAGCAGCCATCCCACCGCCCAGTCGACATGTACGGCCCAACGTAAATAACATGGTTCAACGTTGTACATGGCTCATTCATAATTGTTTATCTCAATTTAAGTCATGTAGTGCGGTCTATGTGTAAGGCCCAGTTGTATATGTGACTGGTCTGCTTAAATGAGTAGAACTCTTGTGCTACTAGGCCACTTAGTGCAATCCCTCCTAGTACCCGGCCCAAGTATATATCAATCTAAAGTTTGTGCGGCCCAAAGCAAGTGTGTAACATGACAAGGTTGCTAATGTATGTTCATATCTGATAGGCTTATACCAAGTGCACAGATGTGTTTTTCATAAGCGACACCCTCATCATTTCCATATTTTAATTAGTTAACAGATTTAAACATGCAGCTTATCTTAGTCGAGATTCATGTTTATCATGCAAGGGTTTACACCTTAACCCTTTTTTTTTTTTAGGGTTCATCGAACTTCCATAATATTAATACAATTTTCGACCACAAATCATAATCATCCAAACTCATGAAGTTCATGTATAATTCTAGGATCATGCTTCCATCTATAAATTAACTACAAAATCACATATCACCAAGAATCATTGTTTATTCACGTTACCCATTAATTAGATAAATTCATATATTATCCCTTTAATTAAAGACATGCACCATCAAATCAGTCTGTACCTATTACATCAGATCAATTAAAAGCAAGACATATGATGAGAGCCTATTCCCTATTCACAAGAGCACTAGTAACAATCATATCAATGCAAGACATTAACTAATGACACATATAAACCCTCACATGGCCACTGACAAATTCCTTGCAAACATAAATAATCATGGCTGACAATTCTATCCACATGCAGCATATATATTAATTACAGCCGACCCTATTATCATCAACATCAGAGATCGAACTCAAACCCATACACATTACAAATCCAAATTAATTGATGATTAATACGAATACAAAAATCACTAACCAATAATCCGATCAAAAGAATGATGCCTCGACAATATGAGGTTGCTTCAATGGGGGGTCTCCTGTTGTCGTGCGTCGCAAATCAGGGAGTAGGGGGGTAGGGTTTGTTTTAGTTTATCATTATACTTATCCTAATACAATACGTATTATACACTTGTTTGGGCGGTTAGCTTTATTAGCCTAAGTGGGCTCAAGCCCACTCTCGTGGACTGCCATTTGTTAAGGTTTGGGCTACGAAACCTGGCCAAGGAGTAACCAAGTCCAAGTATTTAGTAACAAAGTCCAATTAATTAAACATCTACACAACCCAACTCTAAGGTTTGAATACGGGTGTTGGGTTGGGTTCCAAGTATGCGCATGTGTGTATAGGCCCAAATATACAGTCATGTTAACTAACTGAGTTACAACAACCGTATTAGAAAGAAACAATTAACGAGAAGTTTGAATCACAAGATTAACGTTACAAGCCCTAAAAGTTCGGGTTGTCACATCATCCCCAACTTGAAAGAAATTTCGTCCCGAAATTTGACAAGTAAGCGCAGAAGAGTGAAGTGAGGAAATTAAGATTATTGCGGATTTTGCTCGGGTGTCACATCATCCCCAACTTGAAAGAAGATTTCGTCCTCGAAATTCACCGGTTGCATCGGAATTGATTCAGGAGATTCGTATGATTGCGGATACTTAGTCTCGAGTTCCAACGAACTCTCATAATTGGAATTTGACAGTGCTCGCAAACCTTAACCTCCTGGGGCATGATTACGATAAACACCTTGACAACTGCAACTTGACGTTAGACTCAGATTCTATGAAGGTATCACACGCCTTTTGTCGGACAAACACTGCATCATGAACGTTACCCCGTTCGTCGAGTAACTCGCGTTTTAGGCGCCGTGACCGATTCTTTCTAAAATTCTGAATAACCCGCCGTCACGTAATTTAAGTTTGTCACGCTTCCCAAGCGTACCACACCCTCCCAGGGTTAGACTCTCAACACAATACAATCGCCTCCAGCATTTCCCAAGTTTATGAGCTTTCCTGACGGTCACGCGTTGTCGCCAATCGACTCCTGATCCAAACAACTTCCCCACGAGTCAAACATCATTCGCATACATAGCTGGGGGGGGGCTTCATGCCCGATCACCAATGCGATATTTATAGATCCTAGTATTTCTCGTCAAAACTCAAATGACTAGAATATCGAGGCGCGTGTGCTTCACCTGCACCGATTCCCTAAGGTTGCTGTATAGTGAAGTCCATATTCGTCCCATGAATTAGCAAATATCGTCCGTCCTGCCAACGGTCGCCTCCCCATGCCCCGCATGGGTCAACCTTGAGGACTCTCTTCCCTCAGTTCTTCGATTTGAACAAGGCGAGTTTGATCAGGTAAGTTAGAGTCGACAGTGAGCTGCAAAGCTCGCGCACGTCTAGGTTCCACGGTCGTATTCATTCGATAGCTCCATCCAGCGATGTCGTTACATGTTTAGCTTCTTCAAAACTCTCTCATGTTGCATCGGCGTGTAACTGGGACTCTGAATTAAACCATTATGGTATATCGCTGGATCATCAGTACTTTCGGATAGAAGCGATGCTCAATGCGTTGCAGGGTTGGGTTTCAAAAGCTGAAGAAACGTTCTCTTGTTTTATTTCCCACGGATACACAGCACAATACTGTGTTAAAAAAAAAAGGTGAGAGCTGCACCATCTTTGAAAATCCTGCGATGAATCTGCGATTGCATCTTGCGAAACCAAGGGATTGCCGTACCCACAAAAGGGATCTTTGTTGTCGATCAGTTTCTGACAGAATGGATATTTGCAAGATCCACGTGTACTCCATCTTCGTTGGCTACGTGACCAAAAGGGTATGTACTTCTCGAATCCAGAAGTTACTCCTAACGAGGCTTCGTTCTAAGATAACATGCAAATGCCGCCCATGGTGTTCCTTTCTCCTGGAAATGATCCAGAACGTCACCCATGAATACGGTCGATTCATGTGATCCAATAAGTTGCTGGTGCGTTGTTTATCCCAAAAGGTACATCCTCCCCTTGGACTTCCATCTGATGTTAGTTCGTTCGTTAATCTATCTTTGAATAGGAGCTTGTCCCTTGCAACTGGTCAATAGGTTGTCAATACATGACCGAGACAAACGGTTCTGGACTGTCACCTTGACAAGTTCTCAATAGTCAGTATACATATGAAAAGGCTTTATCTTCCCGAATATAGCCGGGGCTCCCCAAAGCGAACAAAAACTATGTCCAATAAAACTCCTGCTCAACAGTTCCTGTAGATAGTCCTTGCAACCCTCCTGGTGCAAGACGGTATGTAGCATGAGTAATCAAGGCTGCCCCTATCGTGAGGTCAAACTGAGATTCTGCTTAACTGTGGTGGAAGTAAATCTGTAAGCTCCTCGGGTAGCACACTGAGAGGAATCACGAACGATTGGTGGATCCTCGATCCTCTTTTCCTCAGCCTCATCATCAGTAACGGTTGCTAACATAGCGGGGTGATCCCTCCGTAGACACTTCTGGGTCTTCATAGCTGAAATGGCGCCAACTTTTGCACTACCCTGATGCTTTAGCACAATTAAGGGTTCTCCACACAAAGTTTTCTCCTTACTGGGTATATCTGCGTGATTCCTGGATACCCAATTCACACTAACAACTGCGTTGTAACCATCGAGGATAGTAGAAGGAAGGTCGGCGTCGAACACTTGTCCCACAAGGTCGTGTTTACACTCCAACGAACACATGAGGTTTCATTTGGCTTGCCATCAGCCGATTCCACATCAGGTTTGGTTTTAAGAAGTATCAGGGTCAAGCAGAATAGAGACGAAGCGAACAGCGACCTATACAAGCTATCCTGTTGCTGCTATGCCTGGCGTCGCCTACGCCAATCCTAAATGTCCTTCCACGAGCATCATTTCCAGTGTTGTTGTTACGGTTGCGAGGGTTCCCATCACCATCCTTATTCCCTTGGTTATTGACGTTTGGACTTAGCGACAGTCAATCCCTGTCAATGTCACCTTCGTTTCCATGTTGTAGACTACGATTACGAGTAAGAGTTGACTCCCACGAGTTGATTCGTAAGAGTTGACTCCCACGAGTCGCTGACTAGAGTTAAGAATTCAATTGAATTCAATTTGCCAGTGTTTGTTGCCGGTAATCAGGGTTGTCCAAATACTGAGGTCGGTAAAATACTACGCTCACCCTTTTGTCTATCGATCTAGCAAGTCGATTGAGTAATACGCGGTATGCTGCGAGAGTGTTGCAGAAGTGATCACACTTCGAAACCTAAGACGTCAATACATAGAGTCCCAGCAAACGAAGAGAAGCGAGAAAGGTATAGACCAGCTCAAGGACGTTCGTTCAAGCACCTAACATTCTACACGTTTCGCTAGGCGTTCAGATGTGTGTTCAGTTAATACTCGATAGCATCAGAATTTGTAAGGATTCAGAAAGGAGTGAAAAGATCATGTTCGAGTAGGAGACAATCACTGCTATGACTCCTATGGACTGTTGTGTTCTAACATAACGTCAATTAACAGAGCGGAACCCCTCTCACACTCGTTAAGCCTCACTGGGACTCACATGCACCCCACATTATTATTATGTGTGCACCCATAATAATAAGGCAATTTGCATGCTTATCTCAGTGCCTCTTAACTTGCGCAAAAAGTTTCCCTTCATCCAAACAACAAACGAAAGGTATTGCAGGGTTAAGAATCAGAATAAGCAATGGGTAGTGTCACACTAACATATCACATAACAGGGGTTGGTAATATAAGGGCTCATACTGTAGTGTCAGGTGTGCATTCACGTGTAATGTTATACATAAGAGTACACTAGATATACTATGCAACAGTAAACGAGAAACGAACCTTGCAGTCTGGAGCTGAGTGTCATGGTCGATTTCTGATCTATTCGGTTATAGTCTGGTTTTATAAAAACGTTTTAAAACCAAGTTCACTATAACCAATGGCTCTGATACCAAACTGTCACACCCCCAAATTACCACATAGGGAGTATCCCTGTTAGGCGTGTAACATACCAATAACGAGCCACCAATTACACTGAACCCATACAAGTTATAAATAAAATCCCCATTATTAATAAAAACATCTTCAACAAGTTTTAAACGAAAATCAATAAGTTCAGCGGAAGCAAATAGTAAACGAAGTTAAACTGTTTCAAAACCAAAGTATAATATCAAGAAATCAGTCACATAAATCCTTCCTGTCGACCCATGACCACTCCCGCTATTCCAGACAGCAAGTTTCCCCAAATCCAAGATACCTAACGACCTGCGAGCATGTAACAAGTGTATCAGACAACGCTGGTGAGTTCATAGTTTTACAAAAACGTTGGTTACCAAGTGTTTAGTTAATTCATTGAAGTTAATTCCGAAAGTAATGATGAAAACAATGTTGATAATACCCCAATACAAGACGGCTTCTGATTATTTTGCCCTTTCTCCAATGCTCCTATCAAAGCATTGGTCATGACTAGGTCATTAGTTCAACACCCATCCTCCCAGGAACGGGGTGAGGTTGCCAAACCTAAGCAGCGCTACTAACTAATACCATGTTACCTTCCAGGTAACCAAACAACACGGAGGGACTTTAAAGGTGATAGGAAGAGTATATTATCCAACATTCTCGTTTTTACCCAAAAGACTTATCCCTCCCAGGAATACCCACTGACTGTCCCAACCACCGGGACACATGCTCAAGAGATGAACTCACCTTAGAGTGCTCGGTAGAATACGTTACGTGTTCAAGTGGATCAACCAAACCCTATCGTAATTACCGATAACAATTAGTCTCGTAAACCGCTAATCAAGTATTCCTTGTATATATACATATCACACGAATAACACCCACTTAATTTCATGCACATTATGACACTTAGTCATGCAACATAATAACCATCCATACAACATAATGGCATTCACTTAATGGTCATTCACATATTAGCTACAATATGCAATAACAGTTGGTGTGTTTCACGAATTCTCATATCACAAACATATATTTTTGTCAGTCAATATAACTTCTACACACATGCCTTCCCTACTTTGTTTGTGGATCGACGAGCAGCCATCCCACCGCCCAGTCGACATGTACGGCCCAACGTAAATAACATGGTTCAACGTTGTACATGGCTCATTCATAATTGTTTATCTCAATTTAAGTCATGTAGTGCGGTCTATGTGTAAGGCCCAGTTGTATATGTGACTGGTCTGCTTAAATGAATAGAACTCTTGTGCTACTAGGCCACTTAGTGCAATCCCTCCTAGTACCCGGCCCAAGTATATATCATGTGCGGCCCAAAGCAAGTGTGTAACATGACAAGGTTGCTAATGTATGTTCATATCTGATAGGCTTATACCAAGTGCACAGATGTGTTTTTCATAAGCGACACCCTCATCATTTCCATATTTTAATTAGTTAACAGATTTAAACATGCAGCTTATCTTAGTCGAGATTCATGTTTATCATGCAAGGGTTTACACCTTAACCCTTTTTTTTAGGGTTCATCGAACTTCCATAATATTAATACAATTTTCGACCACAAATCATAATCATCCAAACTCATGAAGTTCATGTATAATTCTAGGATCATGCTTCCATCTATAAATTAACTACAAAATCACATATCACCAAGAATCATTGTTTATTCACGTTACCCATTAATTAGATAAATTCATATATTATCCCTTTAATTAAAGACATGCACCATCAAATCAGTCTGTACCTATTACATCAGATCAATTAAAAGCAAGACATATGATGAGAGCCTATTCCCTATTCACAAGAGCACTAGTAACAATCATATCAATGCAAGACATTAACTAATGACACATATAAACCCTCACATGGCCACTGACAAATTCCTTGCAAACATAAATAATCATGGCTGACAATTCTATCCACATGCAGCATATATATTAATTACAGCCGGCCCTATTATCATCAACATCAGAGATCGAACTCAAACCCATACACATTACAAATCCAAATTAATTGATGATTAATACGAATACAAAAATCACTAACCAATAATCCGATCAAAAGAATGATGCCTCGACAATATGAGGTTGCTTCAATGGGGGGTCTCCTGTTGTCGTGCGTCGCAAATCAGGGAGTAGGGGGGTAGGGTTTGTTTTAGTTTATCATTATACTTATCCTAATACAATACGTATTATACACTTGTTTGGGCGGTTAGCTTTATTAGCCTAAGTGGGCTCAAGCCCACTCTCGTGGACTGCCATTTGTTAAGGTTTGGGCTACGAAACCTGGCCAAGGAGTAACCAAGTCCAAGTATTTAGTAACAAAGTCCAATTAATTAAACATCTACACAACCCAACTCTAAGGTTTGAATACGGGTGTTGGGTTGGGTTCCAAGTATGCGCATGTGTGTATAGGCCCAAATATACAGTCATGTTAACTAACTGAGTTACAACAACCGTATTAGAAAGAAACAATTAACGAGAAGTTTGAATCACAAGATTAACGTTACAAGCCCTAAAAGTTCGGGTTGTCACACACACTGCATGGGTATATATACCCAGCACAGGTTGTATGGTCGAAGGATCAAACTGACCGATCGATAGATCATCTGTCGATCACAAAGCCATCGAAGGATCCACATATACTTCGAAGGATGGCATATCCTTCGAAGTCCATCTGTATCCATCGAATGATATCTTTCGAGCTCATCGAAGGATATACACAATCCTTCGATGCCTTATCCTTCGACACAAAACATTATACAACCATAATCTAACTGTTTGTCCAAGTCAATTCAGGAGGATGGTTGACTTGGTCAAACTTACAGGACTAACAAGGACATCGTTTTACATCATGACCGAATACAGACAAAGTACAGACACAAGTGCACCAACAATATATATATATATATATATATATATATATACACACACATATATATTTAATCATCTTCGTAAAATACAGCGGAACATACAACAGGCCACAAGTGAATAGAGCGGTGAGGGTCCACCAATTGCCCCGTATCAGGAAGCACCGGGTGAGTGGCGGGGATGGTACGGCCGGATGGGGCCTAAACCTTCTTCCAACACGTCCTCGAACTCGTCATCTAACATGTCATCTTCGCAAGCTCGGACGCAAGAACCCTTTTCCGAGGTAAACTACGCAATTTATAAAATGACAAACTAACGCATGTTTCCTTGTTAAATATATGCTAATATACGTTTTGATATCTATTGTTTATGATTTTGTTAACCGCTTGTTTCTGTAACATCCCAAATTTACGACCTTGATTGTTGAACGAATAAGTAACGAGATTTGGAAGTCACTAGAGGGAACATCAATTTTAATGTGATTGTTTTCATTTTATAAACTTTAAGGGGCCTGGTTGCAATTAAGTAAAGTGCTTTTCATAAATCTTTGGTAATGGTAAGAAATAAAATAGAATAAATAGTATAAGGGCCTTGTTGTAAATAGAGTATTAAATACAAATACATCAACCCTAGCTACCCATGGATGTTTTTGCGGCTGAAACTTGAACGAGAGAGCAGCAAGCGAGAGAGATCGGCAGTGAAGGCGATGGGTTCATGATCTTGGTCTCCAAACTCGATTTAGGTAATCTTTACTACTCGTTCTTAGTTGTTGATCACTATTACTTGGTTTTAGGGTTGTGTAGGTGATGAGGGTGTATGGTAATGACAATGGTGGTGTGGTGAATAGATGTGGTTGCGGTTGTGATGAGATGTGGTGATGATTATGGTGTGGGATGGTGATGAATGGGTTGAACGATTATGATGGTCGGGTTCGGGATGACTACAGGGGGTGTTGAGGATAGGGGTTTGGTTAGCATGGTACAGTGATGGCGTGGATGGTGTTCGGTGACGGAGGAGTGACGGAGAACGGTGACGGTGTTTACGGAGGCGTAAGTTGGTGGCTGCGCTGGTGTGTTCAGTCATGTGGTGCCCGGTTTTTGATGGCAACAATGATTATGGATGTTGATGTGAGTCATAGCGGTGGTGGCTTGCGGCTATGTGGAGGTGATACACGACAATGGCGATCGGGATGGCGGCCAGCGAGGTGGCCGGTTGCGGTGAGAACGGTGTGACGACTAGAGGTGAATGGAGTTGCGGGCTGGATTGTGATTGATGATTCGAGTATGATGTGGATTGATTTTGAAAACATTATATGGCTGGTTCTTTTAAACCATATATATAGATTTGAGTTTTAATTAGAGTTTTGTTGTTTCCATGGGGTTTGTCATGAAATTGTTATGAAGAATGAGCTGGTACGATGCATGGGTATGGTGATGAGTGTATGATGTGACACCCCAGGAAAACCAGCAAACGATATAACTTACCTAGCTTTAACTTATCTAGCTTTCTTAGTGAGTGCGTACCAAATTTCGGGACGAAATTTCTTGTTAGTTGGGGATACTGTGACAACTCGTATTTCAAACCCGTCTTTGTATTGTATGCAATGTATGTGAACTTGATTGAATTATCGAATGATTGAACTATTGAATGTATGACGTTATGACATGTTATGTGAATATGTATTATGTGAATATGTATATGTCTACTTAATCCGAACCGCACAACACATAGCCGATCGCACAAGCTAATGGGCCGACTTATGACACTCTCGGCCCACTCTCTTTTGAATTCGGGACACATAGGCAGCCCAAGCAAGGGCCGGCCCACTCCCCTTATACGTTCAAACACCCAAATGGTGGGATCGTTTTCTCATAACTAGCTTACACAAGAAAACACACAAAAACCCTAGCTCTCCTCTCTCCCTCTCTTTCGCGAACCGAAGCAATCCCCCATCATCTCGGATCTTTCTTGTTCGGATCATTCTCTCTTCTTAACCGGTTAGTGTTTCATTATTAGTTGATGTTATGATTCCGTTTAATGATTAAGTGTTGCTTGTATGATGAACAATGATGTTTATGTGAGTATGTTTAAGTGAATCGGATGTCACAACTAAGAACTGAATAGATGATAATCCGTTGTTATGTTATATGGTTGGGATTGTTAGCTTATTGATGTGCTAGTGTATCGGGTTATGTTCATATAATCGGCCACAGGTTCATGTAAATCGATAGCTTAGTGTTCATGCTTGGATTAGGGTTTATGTGAATTGGTTGTAACAACCTGTTTTGATCGATCATTGCTAGAATGGAAGTTGTTAATTGATAAATGATAAGTTTGGAAACTGCCAACTGGGTCAAACGAATTGATGGTAATTGTAACCGAATAACAAGATTATCGGATCACACAAGGGGGCTTTGATCGCACAAGGGCCCCAATCACACGAGTCAGTTGGTCGCACAAGGACCCAATACGCACAAGTTGTCATGTTAGGCTGTTGGGCCGGGCAGCCCGAATCATATAATCGCACAACCCGAGCAGATCGCACAAGTCTGCTCGGATCGCACAAATCAATTGCACATTATTAAGTTGGGCCGGGTGTATCTTATGGGCCGGACTGATTCAATCGCACAACCCAATCCGGACCGCACGAGTCACTATACCTTGCTGGGCCGATATGCTTATTGGACTATTTACTTACGTTGGGCTTAATTATCGTTTGGGCCGGGCTCTATCATGTCGCACAACACGCTGTGGATCGCACAAGGATGTGCTGATCGCACAACGTGTTGGGCCGAGACTTATGTGGGCTTCATCCGTATGATAAACTTGTAACATTTAAAACATGCTATGTGTTTACTATGTTGCCATGATTGATACGTGTTAGCAATATGTTAAACTATGTGTAATCATACGTGCTTCGCTTGAACCAAACCTGACTCGTATGGTAATCCTGTTAGGACGTGATTGACCACTTTTAATTCAAGTAACTTTGGTATAACCTGCCGAGCAATCCCAGGTGAGTTCAATGCATTTTCTCAAGCATGCGTCCCAGTGGTTTGGGGACAACTGGTAAACATTTGGAAGGGAAACATTGGGTAAACAACTTAATCGGTTTTGGTTATTGCCTGGAGGGCAATGGGGTAATTAGTTGATAGCGCTATTAGGTGGGAAACCTCACACCAGGCTGTAAGGACGGGCGTGAACTAATTATCTGGGTATGGCTATGGTTGTTAGAGGCACACTCCTCGGATACATATGGGCACACTCCCTAGGGTATCTAACGAAGGGAACATAGCAATCGGTCGTTAAGGGGTACCCACTCCCCGGATACACATGGGCACACTCCCTAGGGTATCTAACATGAGCAACATTGTAACGCAACATTGAATCGCATTAACATACATCTGGTAACAAATCACGTTATCAAAACCTTGAACTCACCAGCGTAGTCTGACACACTTGTTTGCATGCTTGTAGGTCGTTAACCTTGGAACATGGACTTGCTATCTGGGAGTGCTGGAGTGGTCATGGATCGAAGCTATTGGATTACTTATAATTGATACATTAGTTTTGAGTTTATTATGAAACAATTGCTAAACGACTTATCATATGCTTCCGCTATATAACTCTTTGTGAAACGATATTATGTTTGACATTTAATCTTGGCAATTAATGACATGTTTTATTTAAATATTTATCATTGGTTCAATGTGATTGGTGGCTCAGACTCTGATGTGTAACACGCCTCGCGGGGTTTCCGCAGGTGGTATTTTGGGGGTGTTACAGTTTGGTATCAGAGCCACTGGTTATAGTGAACTAGGTTTTAAAACGTTTTGTAAAACCAGACTATAACCAAACAACTTCGAAGATCGATCATGACACTCAGCTCCAGATTGCAAGGTTCGTCTCTCTCACTTTATACATTACTTGCTTAGCAGTCACACACTCACAACGTATATGAACTGAAACATTTAACACTATAGTGACTTGATAGTGTGACACTACCCTTCGACTCATGTGAACCATAGACCTGTGATACCATCTGTTGTGTTGTTTGAACGGGGGTCATGCTACAACCAGGTCGAACAGAGGAAGTCCCCTAACAGTTTATCTGTCCTTGGGGCAAGAGGAAGTCCCCTAATAGTTTAACTGCCCTTGGGGCAAGATGAGATGAAAAATTCCTTTATCCCATACTTTGTGTTTGGGATTTAAGGTGAGAAGATCTGTGTTGTGTGCTTGACTCATTAAAAGATGAATTTTAAATTTTGAGGATAAAATAAATATATTTATTTATTTCCATGATGAAGATGTTTTACAAGTGTTTATTTGTTAAATTATAAACTTGAACTCACTCAGCGTAGCTGACTTTTGCATGCACGTTAGTTTGATTTCAGGTTAGTCATATGAGCGCGAGACCACTTGGATGTTGCACGTAGCTACCCGGCATTGACGTCGGCATATCTAGTTGAAGACGCCACTTTAATAAATTTTTAACATTAAAGTTTTGTATTTTTAGTTTGGAAGTTTCCCATGTTTTTGGTAATTTGACTTAAACGATTTCCGCTGCGTAGTTTTTTTTTCAAATGAAGAAAATAATAATAATTAAAAATTTCAAGTGTTTGGATTATTTATGCAATGATGTCCCAACTGTGAGACACCCGGATTTTGGGGTCTTACAGTTTCAAACCCCGTCCTTTTTTAACCAACTTAACAACTATCTTGCTTCACAAGGAAAAGGAAAAGGAAAGTCAAAGGACTACGATTCTGATGACTTATTCGATAGGGAATCCGACGAGGAGTGACTTGTTGTTTTTAATGTATGATTTAATTAAATGATGTAGGATTATAATGTACGACTTAAACGTAGTTTTTAACTATATTAACTTTAGTATATGTTGATTATGTTCATGGCGTTGTTTGCGTTGTTTGAAAGTAGGCAGGTTCTGTTTTTTCGGCCATATAACTGGCTGGGCAGCTGTATATATATAGCTGCTGTATTAAAAAAAACAGACTTTTAGCGGCGACACTTTTAGCGGCGACAGTTGTCAATACGGGCGACAAATGGTCAATACCGGCGACAATGGTCTATACGGGCGACAAATGGTCAATAGCGGAGACAAAAGTAGTCAATACTGGCAACAGCTATCGCCGCTAAAGGTGCCCCATTCTTGTAGTGGGTTCGAGCTGAATTCCAACATTTCGAGTTGCACATCATCCTGCAAAACGCAACCCCAGTTCTAAATACTTTAAGTAGAGCTAGAAGATCAAATGGCCTCACTAAGGTTTACTTTAAGATATAATATATCAAAACATACTAAGGTCAAAATTCTGATTGTAACAGATTTTTAATGACTAAAGCTATTATTCGATCCATCAGCCAAATGAAGCATGTGTATAATAGATCTTAACGTCTCAACAATAATATCATTAAACCATGTTTCAATACCTAAAATACATGTTTTCTCAACGTCTTCCTGTTAACATCTTCGAGAACAAATAATACAAAACAGACTAACTGATTTGGAGAAAATAAAAGTATACAAAAACTTAACGTAATGCAAGCTACAAGACGGGAAATAAAGATTTAATCAAAATTCCTCATAATGCATTTCAGATGCAGCTACGTCATCAAGAAGATCCCCGGTTGCTTCAATATCATACTCTGAGCGTGGATTATAAACCCTAAACAACATTCACCCGTTAACCAAAATCGGATGAAACGTATATATATATATATATATATATACACACACACACACACACATATATATATATATATATATATATGTAGGATAAAGATCATGTAAGAAGTACTAGGCTAATTGAGAAACTTGAGAAGCATTCTAGACCACACATTTTCCCTAAGCAAAAAAATGCATAAAAAATGTAAAAAAATGCAATTTTTTATGGAAAATCAGAGGTTTTTCTTTAAGGTTTTAATTTTTAATTTTTTTTAAATTTTGTTTTTAATTTTTATTTTTTGAGATTTATACACATGTGTATATTGTTAATCTTTTAGGGTTTAGCATTAGTATTTAGGGTTTAGCATTAGGGTTTAGCCTTAGGGTTTAGGGTTTACCTTTAGGGTTTAGCATTAGGGTTTAGCAATAGTGTTTAGGGTTTAGCTTTTGGGTTTAGCATTAAGGTTTAGTTTTAACTTTTGGGTCTAACTTTAGCTTTAGGGTTTGCATAGGGTTTAGAATTAAGGATTTAGCTTTAACTTTAGGTTTTAGCATTAGGGTTGAGCATTAGGTTTAGCTTTACGGTTTAGAGTTAGGGTTTAGCTTTAGGGTTTAGAATTAGGGTTTAGCTTTAGGGTTTAGTATTTGTTCTCACGGTTCTCACAATATTTAGCGTTCTCATTTAAACCCTTCCCTATAGATATACATATATATCCAAAATCAGTACCAAAATAAAAGTAAACCAGAGAATACTAAATTGAATACATTAATCAATCATCAACTAACAATGATTGAACTGCTAACAAAATAAGAACAATCGAAAAAAATCAAAACTTTAACGAAATTAGGCGAATGTAACAACAAAGAAGAATAATCGAAGCACATACTAGACATTACCGTCGATTTAATGTCTAAAATCCGATGTTTGTTGGTCGAAAGTGTTGGAGGGATCTTAATCGCCGTGTTAGACAGGGAATTAGGGTTTTCTTTTGAAGCATATGCTGTAAAATAAGGTATATTTGGAAAGTTGGTAATGAGATTTGTGGACTATCCATTAGAATGCCGGTGATACATTTAGTTGCTTTCATTTAGGCGGAAATTCATCTGTGGTGAAACCATGGGGTGACATGTGTCCCCCAATGGTTTACGTTATTAAGTATATAGATTAGATGAAATGCAAATGTTTTTTACATGACCGCGAGCATGTGTAAAACATATATAGAAAATAATAACTAAATCGGGATCCCTGACCTGCGCGTTGTGACAGACCTATCAAAAGAAAAAATAGACGCGCTGCGATGGACCTGTCAAATGGGAAAAGTAGATGAAATTACTAAAGATTGAATATTTAGACTTAAATTGTCAAAGATTGAATATTTAGAGTTAAATTGTCAAAGATTGAAATTTTAAGGTTAGAAATGAATTTTTGTTTTGAAAAAATCCCAAGGCTAACAATACATCTACCTTATGCATAAACAAGTTGATTATTTATAGTTTTGTAAGGTAATTAGTTTTTGACTTTATAACAATGCTGCCATGGTTGGATGACACCGATCCACTTGAAGCTCGAATATGATATTCTTATTTTCGTTATGTATTATATATTAAAAGAACTTATTATAAAATAAATTACAATATAAAAGACTAACAAATAATGTGAGTTAGTTTCACTGAATGACACGTGAGAAGACCATTATCTTAGAAATTAGAATACTTAAGCCAAAATATATGATGTGATGTAAAGAGGGTATGGGAGATATGAGACCATTGTACCTTATGCAAGCCTACAAAACAATTATCTTAGAAAATGGGATGTTGGACTTTCCAAGGGCAACCCATTTTATCAAAATTGACCACTCTATTGGTTGATTATAACTTTTGTGTCACAAGTTATCCAATTTAATGTGGAAAAATAAGTATAATAGTAATTTATCTTAATTCGGTTTAACAGTTTCTTTAATATAAAATAACAATTATTCTCATATTTCTTGTGTTTTGATTTCTTATGAGAAACAACAAAATATATTTCTATTTTTCACAATTTAAATGTTTAAGCCAAATAACTAGGGGTGTTCAAAAATACTTATATTGTATCCATAAATCCAA
The DNA here is from genome assembly GCF_002127325.2 of Helianthus annuus. Classification (NCBI taxonomy): domain Eukaryota; kingdom Viridiplantae; phylum Streptophyta; class Magnoliopsida; order Asterales; family Asteraceae; genus Helianthus; species Helianthus annuus. The sequence goes on along the minus strand of NC_035436.2, from coordinate 22,508,135 downwards.
TCCGAAATTTTGAAAATTTAATTTTTATTTTATATCGGATGTCCGAAAATGTCCAAAAATTTATATTCGGATATCCAAAACTATCCGAATATCTGATTTCCAATAATAAAAAATAAGAATTAAATAAAAAATTGGATATTCAGATTTCTGATTCACTATTCGACCGGGGATCAGAAATTTTGGATATGGACATGGATAGTGAAATCAGGTATCCAAAAATTTTGGATATCTGAATTTTCGGATATCCGGTTTTGAACACCCCTACAAATAACAATTACTTATAGCTATCTATTATACCTACAAGTAATTTGGTAGGAGTATGATATAAAGTAATTTGATAGGAGTATGACATCAAATTTAACACATACCATGGCGTGAGTGGATTGAGTTATTGAACAAAAATGAGTCGTATTCGTGTGAGCCAACACTAGATATATTAACTTCTTTAAAAATTAGAATTAAAAACTGAAAAGTTTATAATTATTAAAATCCAACATGTATGTTTACACAGGTTTTATTTCAATGTTGTTCATTATGACTTGCCAACTTGTTTGATCCTTTAAATAGACGTGCTACATATGTCGTATTATAGTTACATGGATTTAGGTGTGTCCATATTCCAGTTATTATCCTTGATGGAAATACATAAACAGTCTTATTCGGGTTGGTTTGTTTGGGTCACATGCCCCTAGGTCTTGGATTGGATCTTTGTCTTCCTATGTGACTCATAATTAGCCCTAGTTTAATTTGCTTGGTTGGCTTAATGATTTCCATTATGCATGGGACCTAATCCATCTGACAAAGATTACTTCTAATGTTGTCTTATGCAATGATCATAATAACTAGTGAATATAGAACAATATTTGTAATCATTAATATATGAGGGGTTCTTGCAGACAACAAAATTATATAACTATGTATGAGTGCATATAAAACAACATAACTGTTTTCAACTTTAATCATTTTGTTAACGAAATATCATAAAGGTGTCTACTTTAAGGCATGTTTAAAACACTACTGTCTATTCAAATAAGTGGTTACATTAATTCCATGAAATACTTGAATATTCTTGCTTACTTGAGAATCATCATAGATGTATTAAAACATGTAAATTATACCTATGCACTTTTAAATCACGCCTCGTATCTAATTTTAAGGAGAAGTGACCCATTTGTCTTTTTGGATGTGAATTGTCTATATATGAAAATAATGTAGATATGTGAAATTTGTTAACGTATTTTCATGTTAATACTTGGGGTAAAACTTGTGATAAAGGATTTATAAACATTACAAAATAAATTAACATTCGAATTTTCATATTTATCAATATTATAATTATCTAACTACAACAAGTGACATTAGAACTATGGTCCCAAATAGTAAAACTTGATAATCTAATCTAAAAATTCTAAAAAGTTTATATGAGTACATACATAGGCTTTTAGGCCCATGATCTCTAATTTTCACTCGTTATCCAGTCGTCCATAAGATTGACACAATATAGATTACGGAACCTATGGCGTAATTTCGAGGTGAGATGCCACAAAAAAAAAAAAAAAAAAACAACGTAACCAGTAAGAAATTTGTAGTCCCTAAATGTTTTTGTTTTAAATAGACTGACTCACATCCATTTTTGGACCAAATATATGAGATTAAACACATTCTTAATATGTAGTGGCGAAGCTTGAGATTTTTGACCGTGTGGTCGAAAACATATATACCTAAAAAATATAAAACCGGGGGTCGAAAACGTATATACATAAAAAAATTCTATACGAAAACTACATACCGGACAAAATTTCTTATGAATTATGGAACGACCCCCAGCATTACATTATCTGTGACAACCCGTGATTTGAAGGGTTGTTTCCTTGTATGGATTTCTGGTTACTTGTGTGTACGTTTTCTAATAAGTTAAAATGCTTAATTATAAGTGAATGATTATGATTGTATGTGTTTCAAGTATATATACGCATGCATGTAATTAACTGGTTATAGCTACCTAAACCGGAACGCAATTAATTGCAACCCAGGTAGAATTGTACGAGCATTCAACCCGATACCCGCTAGCGTGTGTGGCCCATTTGCGGCCCAACCTCCAAACTCAAAGCCTTTTGTTCTTAACCCAAACCGCCACCCTTGCCCACTTGGGATGGAAGTTCAATTTTATGGGCTTAAGCCCAGCTAACCTCTAGTATATTGTGCACGTATTATCCTTTTCATAACACAATTACAAAACAAAACAAAACCCTACCCTCCTCTCATGTGTGCATGCAACAGTAGAAGACCCCCCCCCCTTCGAGATCACCCTTCACTCACTCGCTCCGGTGCACCCTTCGCGATCTCCCGGTTAGTATAATCATCTGAGTGTTAAACCTTACCAATTGTTTTGATTGCATGTGAAGTTGTATGATCTGGTAAGTATATTGTCATGATGGATTTGATACATAACAGTACTCATCTTTGTTTGATGCTTGACTTGAATGTCATAGTGATAATAATGAATTGGTAATTGATGGAAAGCATGTTAAACATTATCTAAATTGTACCAATGATAACCTGATCCAACTAAGGCTTGTTATGATTGTAGAAGTCTCAATGAAAACAAGGTTATAGCCAACTGTGTGATCGATATAGGGTATGCTAGTTACTGTTAATGAATGGTTTAGATCGATTGTTATTGTGCTCTGGATGCTTATGAATTACGGGTAGGAGAGAATAAGCGATTCATGGTTTAATTTGTATGATGAAAAGGTTCTTGAACAATGCATAAGAAAGATATAATTGTTAGATGATGGTTACGGATTTATGTGATATATGGAAGTTGTTTTGATTAATTTTAGGGAAATTGGTTTTGTAACTGACTCTATGATTGATAGTGGGCCGCCAATAAGTGTGGGTTATGTGGGCTGGCATCTTCAAAATAATTACCGATCTCAAATGGTTATAAAATGGAGGATAAGTGGGTGGAACATGGGGTAAATTCCCAAGGTTATCACAACTAGTAAACAAGTGGATATGAATTGTGATCTACGAATTTGATGTGACCGAGTGGAATGTTATTGACTGATTATTTTAGTGTTTGGTCGATTATATGTGAATTTAAAACAAGTATTATGTTGGATAAGCAAGTAGTAATAATGGCAGCCCATGTGATCCCATTTAATGTAGCCAGTGATAGTTTCTAGTATTATGTGAATTAATTATTGTGATGAACCAAGAAATTGTGATTGTTGTTGGGTATTTCGTCGGCATACCACTGTATGATCATGATTATGTATGTTAACATTTGTATATATTATTTGAGTGTATGATAGTGTCAGTTAAGATTAGGAGCATGTTTTGACTCGGGTGACACTGACATGGATATGTTGATTAGTATGGGAACGAAATACCTGTTATATGTAATACTGTTTTTGGTGAACCATTAACTTGATTAAATTACACGCTTTGATATTAATGTATAAACTGTTACATGTTATGTGAATCTCTGGTACGCTACTGGTGCAAAGTGTATGAGAGACATGTGATTTATATGCGTGTAAAACTGATGTTGATTGGTAATCACGGTAGGGTTTGGTGGGCCAACTTGGAACGGGTAAAGTAACTTAATCTTACCGAGCAAACTAAGGTGAGTTCATCTCTTGAGCATACGTCCCGGTGGTTGGGAAAGTCTTTGGGTATCCCGGGAGGGATAAGTCTTTTGGGTAAACACGGGAATGTTGGATAATATACTCTTCCTATCACCTTTAAAGTCCCTCCTTGGTGTTTGGTTACCTGGGAGGTAACATGGTATTAGTTAGTAGCGCTACTTAGGTTTGGCAACCTGACCCCGTACCTGGGAGGACGGGTGTTGAACTAATGACCTAGTCATGACCAATGCTTTGATAGAAGCATTGGAGAAAGGGCAAAATAATCAGAAGCCGTCTTGTATTCGGGGTATTATCAACATTACTTTCGTAATTTAAATTCAATGGATTAACTAAACACTTGGTAACCAACGTTTTCGTAAAACTATGAACTCACCAGCGTTGTTGTCTGATACACTTGTTGCATGCTCGCATGTCGTTAGATATCTTGGAATTGGGAACTTGCTGTCTGGAGTAGCTGGAATGGTCATGGGTCGACTAGAGAGATTCATGTGATTGAATACTTGACATTATACATTGATTTTGAAACAATTTAACTTTGATTTACTATCTGCTTCCGCTGAACGTGTTGGTTTTCATTTAAACTTGTTGATGAAAGTTTTCATAATAATTGGGGATTTTAATTACAAACTGGGATGGGTTCCATGTAATTAGTGGCTCGTTGTTGGTACGTCACACGCCTAACAGGGACAATCCCTAGGTGGTATTTGGGGGTGTGACAGTTTGGTATCAGAGCCACTGGTTATAGTGAACTTGGTTTTAAAACGTTTTCATAAAACCAGACTATAACCGAACTGTTCCGAAATCGACCATGACACTCGGCTCCAGATTGCAAGGTTCGTTTCTTGTTTACTATTGCATAGCATATCTAGTGTTTGCTTATAAATAACATCACACGTGAATACCCACTTGTCACTACAGTATGAGTTTCTATGTTACCAACCCATGTTACGTGTTTTAAGAGTGCGACTCTTCTTGAACTTTCATGATCTATGTTGTGGCGTCATCTGTCTTATTGCTCGAATTCGGGGAACCTTTTAGCGCGAGTTAAGAGGCACTGTGATAAGCATGCAAATTGCCTTATTATTATGGGTGCACACATAATAATAATGTGGGGTGCATGTGAGTCCCAGTGGGGCTTAACGAGTGTGAGAGGGGTTCCGCTCTGTTAATTGATGTTATGTTAGAACGCAGCAGTCTATAGGAGTCATAGCAGTGATTGTCTCCTACTCGAACGTGAACTTTTCACCCCTTTCTGAATCCTTACGAATCTTGATGCTATCGAGTATCACCTGATCACACATCTGAACGCCTAGCGAACTGTGTAGAATGTTTGGTGCTAGCACGAACGTCCCTGAGTTGGATGGCTCCGCGTCAAATGATTGGACTTTACTTTCCTCACTTATCTTTGCTGGAACTTAGCGTGTTGACGCCTTAGAACCTGAAGTGCGATCACTTCTGCAACACTCTCGCGACATACCGTGTATTACTCAGTCAACTTGCAAGAACGATGGACAAGAGGGTAAACGTAGTACCTTACCGACTTCAGCATTTGAACGACCCTAGTTACCGGCAACGAACGACAGTGATTTGACTCCAATCGAATCCTTAACCCCAGCCAGCGACTCATGGGAGTCGACTCTTACGAACCAATCAGGACAAAATCGATGACGATTGACGGTAGAGCGGACTGTGTAGCCGCCCGCACCATGAGTAGTGCCTTAGGACGTGGCACGAAATGTGAAAAGATGGACCTTGTTAGTGAAAGGACGCAGGACACCGTTACAGGCAACAATATTAGAGGCAACAGTCGCGACAACATCAAGGTACTCGTGATCGTAGCTTACAGTATGGAAACGAAGGCTAACAATACATCTACCTTATGCATAAACAAGTTGATTATTTATAGTTTTGTAACGTAATTAGTTTTTGACTTTATAACAATGCTGCCATGGTTGGATGACACCGATCCACTTGAAGCTCGAATATGATATTCTTATTTTCGTTATGTATCATATATTAAAAGAACTTATTATAAAATAAATTACAATATAAAAGACTAACAAATAATGTGAGTTAGTTTCACTAAATGACACGTGAGAAGACCATTATCTTAGAAATTAGAATACTTGAGCCAAAATATATGATGTGATGTAAAGAGGGTATGGGAGATATGAGACCATTGTACCTTATGCAAGCCTACAAAACAATTATCTTAGAAAATGGGATGTTGGACTTTCCAAGGGCAACCCATTTTATCAAAATTGACCACTCTATTGGTTGATTATAACTTTTGTGTCACAAGTTATCCAATTTAATGTGGAAAAATAAGTATAATAGTAATTTATCTTAATTCGGTTTAACAATTTCTTTAATATAAAATAACAATTATTCTCATATTTCTTGTGTTTTGATTTCTTATGAGAAACAACAAAATATATTTCTATTTTTCACAATTTAAATGTTTAAGCCAAATAACTAGGGGTGTTCAAAAATACTTATATTGTATCCATAAATCCAATCCGAAATTTTGAAAATTTAATTTTTATTTTATATTGGATGTCCGAAAATGTCCAAAAATTTATATTCGGATATCCAAAACTATCCGAGTATCTGATTTCGAACAATAAAAAATAAGAATTAAATAAAAAATTGGATATTCAGATTTCTGATTCACTATTCGACCGGGGATCAAAAATTTTGGATATGGACATGGATAGTGAAATCAGGTATCCAAAAATTTTGGATATCTGAATTTTCGGATATCCGGTTTTGAACACCCCTACAAATAACAATGTTGGTGCACTTGTGTCTGTACTTTGTCTGTATTCAGTCTGTATGTAAACGATGTCCTAAATCAGTCTGTAAGTTGACCAAGTCAACTATCCTCCTAGTTTGACTTGGACAACAGGATGTTTGTCTGGATCGAAGGATAGCCTCGAAGGATACGCACCATCCTTCGAGGTGCTCGAAAGATATGGTTCGACCATTAGACATCGAAGGATGATCCTTCGATGTCCACGCTGATCGTTCGAGCTCCCTGTCATCGATAGATGATCCTTCGGACCATCTATCGATCCTTCGACCAAGACCTGCTGTGTATGGGTATAAATACCCATGCAGTGTGTTAGTGTGAGAAAGAAGCACACTTAGAGAGTTAGAGAAACTCTGCTGGAAAACACACACACACACACTTTAGAGAGTTTGCAAACAGATTGTAAACCTTGTGCTTGTAACCGTAAACCTTCATACGTATTAATACAGTGGTGTTAATCGGTGAACTTTGTGTGTTCTTGTGTTTGTTCTTGCATCATTCCGGTTTGCCCGCTAGCTTGGATTCCGCACTCGCTAGTGGGTTAGTATAACAAGGTTTAGGTTTGTTCTCGATCCTCCGAGAAAAGGGACCTACAAGTGGTATCAGAGCCTCGCTCTTTACCTTGTTTAAAACCGGTTTGTTCAAGTTCTTGGTGTGTTTGGACACTTGGTTTAGCACCCGTTTTTGGTAGTTTTCTGCATAAAAACGCATACTAAACCTATCGGGAGTGTTCGGGGTCGGTTTGGGTAACATAAAAATCGTTTTTGTGAAACCTTGATTTTTCCGGCCATATCTCCGGTGTGTTTCCGGTGACCAGTTCTTGAAGATAAGGTTGCTTATTTTGGCAAAAATTTTTGAAAGTCAATTGTTTGGTGAAAAGTTGTTGCAGAACCATCCTTTCTGCCGAAAGTTGGTACATCAACACATCACCTTTTTCACCAACCCGTCGTACTTTGTGTCAGTGTGTCAGAGCTGTCGAAAGATATCCTTCGACATCGAAAGATATCCTTCGACATCTTTCGATCAAAGGCAGCTCGAAAGATAAACATCCTTCGAGTAGTCTTTCGAAGTCTAAGGGTTATCCTTCGTAGTTGGAATCTTTTCGAAAGTTGGTTGTCCGAAAGATAAGGATTCATCTCGAAAGATAAGGATCTTTCATTGTGAATCTTTCGAGATCAGTATTCGAAAGATATAGATCTTTCGAACTGTGAATCTTTCGTGATAATCAGTCGAAAGATAAGGATCTTTCATTGAGAATCTTTCGAAGACTTTGCTCGAAACTCAACAGTAATCTTTCGATCACTGTTGATCCTTCGAACAAGTCTTGATCTTTCGATCAGATTGTATCTTTCAATTGTTGTCTGTTTGTTGTTAACAGTTTGTGGTGTGTAGGTGTGGTATATATATTATTTGATCAAAATGAGCTGTACAAGTCCATGGGATTGGAGTTTGGACTCACGAACCAATCAAGAGTTAGTCACTGCTGCAGATTGGGCAAAGAGTATGATTCCACAGCCATCAATCAGTGCAAGTCAATGGGCTTTGGTGTCAAAGCAAGATCAAGACATGCAGAATTTTGTGGCAGAAAGAGGAGAAGGATATGCAGCTACTACTAAGATACGCCAGGATCAGTTGAAGAAGAAATTCGAATCATTTCGTTTCTTAGAGAAAGAAACACTAAATGATATAACGAATCGTTATTATCATTTAATGTGTGAAATGCGTGCTTTTGGTGTTCCTACATCTCAACAGGAAATGGTGGCACGGTTTGCTGATGCTCTACCACCAAAGTGGGGTTCATTCATCGAGCAGCTGAAGCATACGGGTACTCTGAATACAGTCAACATCTATGAATTCATTGAGAAGCTGGAACACAAGAATGACCAAGAAATCCGGAAAGCTCAGCGAGCTCTTATTCCTCAAAACACAGAAATGTATTTGCCTGGTTTTGGTCCTTCAGCTAGTTCTAGTTCTGTTCAGCAACCGAAGCTTCAAACTGCTTTTGTGTCCAATACGAGTTCCTTTCCATTTCCTCAGTCAATAGCTGCTCCACAACCTCAATTCGATCCGAGGTCGTACATTCCTGTCCCAACACAGCCACAACCACAACCTCAAGTTTCCACAACAAAACCTCAACTTGATCCAAGTGCCGATTGTGGTACGGATATACAGTTGGGAAACAGTGACCAAACAAGAACTGCATTTTACGCTGAGATTGTCAAGAATGTCAATGATGGTCAATCTTCGGAAGATGATAACAGTTCAGGATATAGTGGCAGTTCAGATGAAGAATCTAATCTAAATGAAAGAATTGATTCTGAAGCTGATAATTTGTCGAATGAGGCTGACAAGAAATCTGACTTGATCGAGAAAGCTGATACTACATCGAAAGAAATGGAGAAGATTCTCACTGAAGATGGATCTTTCTCTTCTCAACCTGTCTCTATGACTAATGTCACAGCTTCTTCAAGTCAGGTAAAGGTTGAAACTCCTAGCATATGTAGTGAATGTGCTAAAATGAAGCATGAATGTGTTGAATTGAGACGTGAATCTGAAACGGTTCATAGTCACAATCAAAGTTTGGTAATTGAACTGGCCAAGTGCAAAGAGGCAAACATGGCGTTAACTCAAAACGAAAAGGAGTTTAAAACTGTGATTGAAACTCTAAAGAAAAGTGTTTCCGAATTGAACAAAGTTGTGTATCATAAACAAGTTAGTATTAATGACTATATCAACCTTGTTGAGGAAACCAAAAAGCAATTAGCCATTGCCCAATGCGAGCATGATGCGATCAAACAAAAATTGGATAGTTATTCTAACTCCCAATTTGTGCTTGATCACATCATCGAGGTTCAACAACCGAAAGGAAATCAGAAGGGGATAGGATATAAGCAATGTCCGCCCCCTTTGATGAACAACTATACCAAAATGCCCGATGAAGAGGAAATGCCCCGGTATGAACCCAGTGTGCCTCTTAACGTTGAGGAATTTGCTACTGGGCTAGGGTTCAAACCGGACAATTCATCGGAGGGCTCATCTGATAACAAAGAAAAGTCATCATGTGCTTCAAATCAAAGTCCTCCAACTATTGAGGAATGTGATTCTTCAGATGATGAATCAGATGTGAATGACCAGGATGAATCACTTGATGAGGCGAAAGGAGTAGAAATTCCAATTGAGAATCATATTCTTTGTGATCCTCCTACTCCTGTCGTGCAACCTGTTGCCAAGAAAGTGATAAATCCTGTCAAAGATGTCAAGAATGACAAAGAGAGTGTGTTTGCTGTTAAAAGCAATGACTTGTTGTATACTTTAATCGGTGATAGTAAAATTTATTCAGACAAAGATTTTCCAATCAAAAACGTCAATCAATCCTTGATTGACAAAGTGTTTGAAGATACTACAAACCAGTTTTTGGGAAAGAAAATTCCGAGAGTTACTGTAACTCAATGTAATTCAATTCCAAAAGCTGAAATCAGAAAACAATTTGGAAAACAGAAATCACCGACAAAGCCACAACCAATTGCTTTTAAGGGTAAACAACAACAACGAGCTCCAAAGCCAAAGGCTAAGGTTGAAACAAAAGGAGCTCGTTATCAAAAGAAGAGCAGAGATGTTAAATTTGTAGCATCAAAGGGTACCGATAAAATTGAGACTTTTGAAAACAAATCAAACACCGATTTTGTACAAAAAGTCAAGATTTTGAAGCGTAACAGCGATAACAATTACACCCAACACACAAACGGGTGTGATGAACGAGCAAGTACCTCAGGTTCTACAGGTTCAACATCTGCCAGTCGAACAAATTCTCCTAAGTTTGTTGAAAGGAGAACTTGTTTCAAATGTGGGAAGTTTGGGCACATCATTAAAGACTGCACAAACTCGCCCAAACCAAATTTTGTTGAAAGAACCCCCACTGAACGAGGTCACTCACAACGTCGTCCTGTTTCTCCAAAACATGATAAACGCACTATTAAAGAACAAGAAACAAAACAACGACGTAAAAATGTAAAGGTGATCGAAAAGGCTTTAAAACCGGAAACGGTGATTAAAAGGAAACCGAGTTTGTCACAATCATTAAAACCAGAAATTGTACATAATACACAATCTGGTAAACAAAAACAAAAATCTGGTAAACAAAAACAAACTTGGAAACCTAAATCGGGTGAAAGTTCAGGGGGAGGTGTTGTGCTTGAAAATTATCAGGAAATTGAAATTACATTTCTTGATTCTCAGGGGCAACCCAAGTCTATGAAGGCTTGGGTCCCCCTCTCCAACTAATCTCTGAGTGAGTGTGCAGGAAGTTCCAGGAGGAACTATCGATAGTCATAGGATTATTGATAGTGGAATGTCCGTGCACAAGATAGGCGACAGAAGAAATTGTTGCCTTTGATGGAGAGAAAGAAAAGAAAAAGAAAATGTGGTTGAATGATGGTGCATAATTCGACCAAATGAAGAACATGCCAAAATTTGGTCATTATGGTTTTTGATCGGGTCCTCAGGAACGAATGAAGTGAAATGTGTGCCGATGCCTTTGCATGGATTGAACATCCGCACACCATTTCTGAAAGAGAAAGTCAAAGACCTTCGCTGGTACAATGTGGAAGACCAGCCGGACCCGGAGGTTTATGAGCTTGTTGCTGTCAAGAGATTTTTCAGTAGTTGCAAATTCGACTTTGAAGTCCACACCGGGTGGATATCCAGTTGGGAGAGTGCTTAGATTCCTTGCAATGCACGGAACAGTTGCAGGATACGCCTTTAAATTCTTAATCTCTCCTATACTTGTCGATATTTTAGCTGCTTTGTGAATTGTTATTATCTCGTACATCACTCTTTGACATGACACGTTGATCTCGGATATCACCTTACACGTGATTGTTTCAATATGAAACTCATCAATGTTGTCATGGTCCGCACCGCTTACCGACATGCCAACTCATTTTTCCAAAATTTGTTAAATCTTTTCTGATAAAACTTAATTTTGGTAAACGGCATTAAGGTCAAGCAAGAGTAAACCAACATCGGAAAATCATTTTTGTAAATATCTTTGTGTGTTTTTAAATTTCTCTTAGTTTGTTGATTTTAGGGGGAGTAAATCCAAAAATTGGAAAATACAAAAACATCGAAAAATTTCAAAAACACAAAAACAATAGAAAATCAAAAATGAGTTTCCTGGCGAGCAAAAGAGAAAATGATAGTACATCAGTGGTCTATCCAAACCTCTTTAAACCTTAAATGAAAAACGATAAGCAGCTCTATATAAGATGTATCGGTAGGCTCACAATCATTTTAAAGTGTGCAGGGTGATATAAATCTTAATCGACTGAAGATCAGGTGGGAACCATTCATTGGCATATGGTCTTAGTACCGAAATTTCGTTTGATAGATTGCCGAGGTTCTGAGATATTCGGTCTTTATGCTGCTTATCATCTGGGTATCATGGTTGTATCTTTTACCGAAAAATAACGGGGACGCAAGTCTAGATCTTCCATGATACTATACATACGTGTACATATTGCATACTGCATTCGACCTCAATAAGTGATAAACAATCACATGTCCAAAACAAATAAGTGATAAAATATCACATTTATCCGGGTGTCAAGTTCGTCTCTCTGCTGTACGGAAGTACTGACCTGTTCACGGACTTGCACCTGTGCCCTCATGCATATGAAAATCAAGTTCCTCATCAATAAGTGATTATATCACAAAGGACTTGTTTTCAAATCAAAATAAGTGAGTATCTCACAATTTATACGGTCAAACAGATGATAATCGGTATACTCACCGGTAAGATGAACTCTCGTGCATACCTTGATACGGGAATGTGTCGTGATGTGGATGAACACCGGTTGGTAAGTATAAACCATACATTAACGTATCCTCTAAACATGATTACATCTGATAAGTTGAGCTTAAGTGGACAACAATACCGATAATTGTTATAGGATGCTTATCTTAATATTAACTAACTGAACAACAAGAGTGTTTTGGCATGACCGTACACTGATATGATTCTCTTACCCTCGAAACTCGCAAAAAGAATGTTTGTATATATTTATTTATTTACTGCTTAACTTTTATTGCTTTCTTTTAAACAGTTTCGTCGTTTGGTGCATATCAGCACGACATTAGCGGTGATGTCGTTTGATAACTCTCAAAGGATTTTAAATTGTTGTCTTTTTATTTCAAAAACACACCTGAAATCTGTGTTTTAATATAAACTTTATAAAAGCCAAAAAGATTTTATTTCTACTTTATTTTCGATCGTACGATGTTGGAGCTCGAGTCTTCGTTACCTGAAACCTGAACGAAAACCAAACTGACTAAATCTTCATAAACGGTCGAAATTTGCATGTTTTGAAAGTTAGAATTTAAAATTTGAAAAATTTATTAAACTTTCAAACTGTCGGACGGTGCTTGATTGTGACATGGTCATTCGTGTGTCATTTGCTTATACTATGTTCCAAGCAGTTGTTCTCATTACGCGTTTAGATTTCTTGCATGTGCAGATTCTAAAGGCTAGGAGAACATGGTCGATGACAAGCTTTGGAATGAAGACACGACGAGAAGGCACTCAAAAGATGAAGATGATCGAGTTGCCGCTGGCCATCATCAACACCACAAGGATCTCACTTCATAAAGTTAAAGTATTTCACGAGCATAACTCAAGGGGGAGCTTATGCTAAGGGGGAGTTTGTTAACACACTGCCTACATGATACGGGTAGTTTGTTGATACACTCTCTGCTTTCAAGACGTGAAGACTTTGAAGATCCTCCGACCATGAAGACTTGAAAGGACATCAGAGTTTTGGAAACTCGAAGACCAAAGACTGTCGAAGTTCGAGACAAGTCTACATCTATAGAAGATAAAGACAAGATAAAGACAAAGCTACAGCCAAGGGGGAGTTTGTTGGTGCACTTGTGTCTGTACTTTGTCTGTATTCAGTCTGTATGTAAACGATGTCCTAAATCAGTCTGTAAGTTGACCAAGTCAACTATCCTCCTAGTTTGACTTGGACAACAGGATGTTTGTCTGGATCGAAGGATAGCCTCGAAGGATACGCACCATCCTTCGAGGTGCTCGAAAGATATGGTTCGACCATTAGACATCGAAGGATGATCCTTCGATGTCCACGCTGATCGTTCGAGCTCCCTGTCATCGATAGATGATCCTTCGGACCATCTATCGATCCTTCGACCAAGACCTGCTGTGTATGGGTATAAATACCCATGCAGTGTGTTAGTGTGAGAAAGAAGCACACTTAGAGAGTTAGAGAAACTCTGCTGGAAAACACACACACACACACTTTAGAGAGTTTGCAAACAGATTGTAAACCTTGTGCTTGTAACCGTAAACCTTCATACGTATTAATACAGTGGTGTTAATCGGTGAACTTTGTGTGTTCTTGTGTTTGTTCTTGCATCATTCCGGTTTGCCCGCTAGCTTGGATTCCGCACTCGCTAGTGGGTTAGTATAACAAGGTTTAGGTTTGTTCTCGATCCTCCGAGAAAAGGGACCTACAAACAATTACTTATAGCTATCTATTATACCTACAAGTAATTTGGTAGGAGTATGATATAAAGTAATTTGATAGGAGTATGACATCAAATTTAACACATACCATGGCGTGAGTGGATTGAGTTATTGAACAAAAATGAGTCGTATTCGTGTGAGCCAACACTAGATATATTAACTTCTTTAAAAATTAGAATTAAAAACTGAAAAGTTTATAATTATTAAAATCCAACATGTATGTTTACACAGGTTTTATTTCAATGTTGTTCATTATGACTTGCCAACTTGTTTGATCCTTTAAATAGACGTGCTACATATGTCGTATTATAGTTACATGGATTTAGGTGTGTCCATATTCCAGTTATTATCCTTGATGGAAATACATAAACAGTCTTATTCGGGTTGGTTTGTTTGGGTCACATGCCCCTAGGTCTTGGATTGGATCTTTGTCTTCCTATGTGACTCATAATTAGCCCTAGTTTAATTTGCTTGGTTGGCTTAATGATTTCCATTATGCATGGGACCTAATCCATCTGATAAAGATTACTTCTAATGTTGTCTTATGCAATGATCATAATAACTAGTGAATATAGAACAATATTTGTAATCATTAATATATGAGGGGTTCTTGCAGACAACAAAATTATATCATAAAGGTGTCTACTTTAAGGCATGTTTAAAACACTACTGTCTATTCAATTAAGTGGCTACATTAAATCCATGAAATACTTGAATATTCTTGCTTACTTGTGAATCATCATAGATGTATTAAAACATATAAATTAGACCTATGCACTTTTAAATCACGCCTCGTATCTAATTTTAAGGAGAAGTGACCCATTTGTCTTTTTGGATGTGAATTGTCTATATATGAAAATAATGTAGATATGTGAAATTTGTTAACGTATTTTCATGTTAATACTTGGGGTAAAACTTGTGATAAAGGATTTATAAACATTACAAAATAAATTAACATTCGAATTTTCATATTTATCAATATTATAATTATCTAACTACAACAAGTGACATTAGAACTATCGTCCCAAATAGTGAAACTTGATAATCTAATCTAAAAATTCTAAAAATTTATATGAATACATACATAGGCTTTTAGGCCCATGATCTCTAATTTTCACTCGTTATCCAGTCGTCCATAAGATTGACACAATATAAATTACGGAACCTATGGTGTAATTTCGAGGTGAGATGCCGCAAAAAAAAAAAAAAACCAACGCAACCAGTAAGAAATTTGTAGTCCCTAAATGTTTTTGTTTTAAATAGACTGACTCACATTCCTTTTTGGACCAAATATATGAGATTAAACACATTCTTAATATGTAGTGGCGAAGCTTGAGATTTTTGACCGTGTGGTCGAAAACATATATACCTAAAAAATATAAAACCGGGGGTCGAAAACGTATATACATAAAAAAATTCTATACGAAAACTACATACCGGACAAAATTTCTTATGAATTATGGAACGACCCCCAGCATTACATTATCTGTGACAACCCGTGATTTGAAGGGTTATTTCCTTGTATGGATTTCTGGTTACTTGTGTGTACGTTTTCTAATAAGTTAAAATGCTTAATTATAAGTGAATGATTATGATTGTATGTGTTTCAAGTATATATACGCATGCATGTAATTAACTGGTTATAGCTACCTAAACCGGAACGCAATTAATTGCAACCCAGGTAGAACTGTACGAGCATTCAACCCGATACCCGCTAGCGTGTGTGGCCCATTTGCGGCCCAACCTCCAAACTCAAAGCCTTTTGTTCTTAACCCAAACCGCCACCCTTGCCCACTTGGGATGGAAGCTCAATTTTATGGGCTTAAGCCCAGCTAACCTCTAGTATATTGTGCACGTATTATCCTTTTCATAACACAATTACAAAACAAAACAAAACAAAACCCTACCCTCCTCTCATGTGTGCGTGCAACAGTAGAAGACCCCCCCCCCCTTCGAGATCACCCTTCACTCACTCGCTCCGGTGCACCCTTCGCGATCTCTCGGTTAGTATAATCATCTGAGTGTTAAACCTTACCAATTGTTTTGATTGCATGTGAAGTTGTATGATCTGGTAAGTATATTGTCATGATGGATTTGATACATAACAGTACTCATCTTTGTTTGATGCTTGACTTGAATGTCATAGTGATAATAATGAATTGGTAATTGATGGAAAGCATGTTAAACATTATCTAAATTGTACCAATGATAACCTGATCCAACTAAGGCTTGTTATGATTGTAGAAGTCTCAATGAAAACAAGGTTATAGCCAACTGTGTGATCGATATAGGGTATGCTAGTTACTGTTAATGAATGGTTTAGATCGATTGTTATTGTGTTCTGGATGCTTATGAATTACGGGTAGGAGAGAATAAGCGATTCATGGTTTAATTTGTATGATGAAAAGGTTCTTGAACAATGCATAAGAAAGATATAATTGTTAGATGATGGTTACGGATTTATGTGATATATGGAAGTTGTTTTGATTAATTTTAGGGAAATTGGTTTTGTAACTGACTCTATGATTGATAGTGGGCCGCCAATAAGTGTGGGTTATGTGGGCTGGCATCTTCAAAATAATTACCGATCTCAAATGGTTATAAAATGGAGGATAAGTGGGTGGAACATGGGGTAAATTCCCAAGGTTATCACAACTAGTAAACAAGTGGATATGAATTGTGATTTATGAATTTGATGTGACCGAGTGGAATGTTATTGACTGATTATTTTAGTGTTTGGTCGATTATATGTGAATTTAAAACAAGTATTATGTTGGATAAACAAGTAGTAATAATGGCAGCCCATGTGATCCCATTTAATGTAGCCAGTGATAGTTTCTAGTATTATGTGAATTAATTATTGTGATGAACCAAGAAATTGTGATTGTTGTTGGGTATTTGGTCGGCATACCACTGTGTGATCATGATTATGTATGTTAACATTTGTATATATTATTTGAGTGTATGATAGTGTCGGTTAAGATTAGGAGCATGTTTTGACTCGGGTGACACTGACATGGATATGTTGATTAGAATGGGAACGAAATACCTGTTATATGTAATACTGTTTTTGGTGAACCATTAACTTGATTAAATTACACGCTTTGATATTAATGTATAAACTGTTACATGTTATGTGAATCTCTGGTACGCTACTGGTGCAAAGTGTATGAGAGACATGTGATTTATGTGCGTGTAAAACTGATGTTGATTGGTAATCACGGTAGGGTTTGGTGGGCCAACTTGGAACGGGTAAAGTAACTTAATCTTACCGAGCAAACTAAGGTGAGTTCATCTCTTGAGCATACGTCCCGGTGGTTGGGACAGTCTTTGGGTATCCCGGGAGGGATAAGTCTTTTGGGTAAACACGGGAATGTTGGATAATATACTCTTCCTATCACCTTTAAAGTCCCTCCTTGGTGTTTGGTTACCTGGGAGGTAACATGGTATTAGTTAGTAGCGCTACTTAGGTTTGGCAACCTGACCCCGTACCTGGGAGGACTGGTGTTGAACTAATGACCTAGTCATGACCAATGCTTTGATAGAAGCATTGGAGAGAGGGCAAAATAATCAGAAGCCGTCTTGTATTCGGGGTATTATCAACATTACTTTCGTAATTTAAATTCAATGGATTAACTAAACACTTGGTAACCAACGTTTTCGTAAAACTATGAACTCACCAACGTTGTTGTCTGATACACTTGTTGCATGCTCGCATGTCGTTAGATATCTTGGAATTGGGAACTTGCTTTCTTGAGTTGCTAGAATGGTCATGGGTCGACTAGAGAGATTCATGTGATTGAATACTTGACATTATACATTGATTTTGAAACAATTTAACTTTGATTTACTATCTGCTTCCGTTGAACGTGTTGGTTTTCATTTAAACTTGTTGATGACATTTTTCATAATAACTGGGGATTTTAATTACAAACTGGGATGGGTTCCATGTAATTAGTGGCTCGTTGTTGGTACGTCACACGCCTAACAGGGACAAACCCTAGGTGGTATTTGGGGGTGTGACAGTTTGGTATCAGAGCCACTGGTTATAGTGAACTTGGTTTTAAAACGTTTTCATAAAACCAGACTATAACCGAACTGTTCCGAAATCGACCATGACACTCGGCTCCAGATTGCAAGGTTCGTTTCTTGTTTACTATTGCATAGCATATCTAGTGTTTGCTTATAAATAACATCACACGTGAATACACACTTGGCACTACAGTATGAGTTTCTATGTTACCAACCCATGTTACGTGTTTTAAGAGTGGGACTCTTCTTGAACTTCCATGATCTATGTTGTGGCGTCATCTGTCTTATTGCTCGAATTCGGGGAACCTTTTAGCGCGAGTTAAGAGGCACTGTGATAAGCATGCAAATTGCCTTATTATTATGGGTGCACACATAATAATAATGTGGGGTGCATGTGAGTCCCAGTGGGGCTTAACGAGTGTGAGAGGGGTTCCACTATGTTAATTGATGTTATGTTAGAACGCAGCAGTCTATAGGAGTCATAGCAGTGATTGTCTCCTACTCGAACATGAACTTTTCACCCCTTTCTGAATCCTTACGAATCTCGATGCTATCGAGTATCACCTGATCACACATCTGAACGCCTAGCGAACTGTGTAGAATGTTTGGTGCTAGTACGAACGTCCCTGAGTTGGATGGCTCAGCGTCAAATGATTGGACTTTACTTTCCCCACTTATCTTTGTTTGCTGGAACTTAGCGTGTTGACGCCTTAGATCCTGAAGTGCGATCACTTCTGCAACACTCTCGCGACATACCGTGTATTACTCAGTCAACTTGCAAGAACGATGGACAAGAGGGTAAACGTAGTACCTTACCGACTTCAGCATTTGAACGACCCTAGTTACCGGCAACAAACGACAACGATTTGACTCCAATCGAATCCTTAACCCCAGCCAGCGACTCACGGGAGTCGACTCTTACGAACCAATCAGGACAAAATCGATGACGATTGACTGTAGAGCGGACTGTGTAGCCGCCCGCACCATGAGTAGTGCCTTAGGACGTGGTACGGAATGTGAAAAGATGGACCTTGTTGGTGAAAGGACGCAGGACACCGTTACAGGCAACAATATTAGAGGCAACAGTCGCGACAACATCAAGGTACTCGTGATCGTAGCTTACAGTATGGAAACGAAGGTGACCTCGACAAGGATTGACTTTGCTAAGTCAAGGTGACGACAACCAAGGGAACGACGACAGTACTGGAAATTCTCGTGACGTAAACAACACTGGAAATGAAGCTCATGGAAGGCCATTTAGTATTGGCATAGGCTATACCAGGCGTAATAGCTACACGATAGCTTGGATGGGTAGCTATTCGCTTCGTCTCTGTTCTGTTTAACCCTGATGCTTCTTGAAACCGAACCTGTTTTAGAGTCGGCTGATGCAAGTCAATTGAAGCCTTATATGTTCGCTGGGATGCAAACTCGACCTTGGGGGACAGGTGTCCGACATCGACCTTCCTTCTTCTACCCCTGATGGTTACAATGCAGTAGTTAGTGTGGATTGGTTATTCAGAAATCGCGCAGACATACCTTGTGAGGAGAAAATTTTATGTGGAGAATCGTTATTGTTCTAAAGCAACATAGTGGTGCAAAGGTTAGAGCCATATCAGCTATGAAGGCCCAGAAGTGTCTACGGAGGGATCACCTCGCTACATAAGCAACCGTTACTAATGTTGAGGCTAAGGAAAAGAGGATCGAGGATCCACCAATTGTTCGTGATTCCTCTCAGTGTGCTACCCGAGGAGCTTACAGATTTACTTCCACCACTGTTAGGCAGAATCTCAGCTTGATCTCACGACAGGGGCAACCCTGATTACTCGTGCTACATACCGTCTTGCACCAGGAGCGTTGCAAGGACTATCTACGGGAACTATTGGACAGGAGTTTTATTGGACATAGTTTTTGTTCGCTTTGGGAAGCCCCAACTATATTCGGGAAGATAAAACATTTTCGTATGTGTACTGATTATCCAGAACTCAGCAAGGTGACAATCAAGAACTGTTTGCCTCGACCATGTATTGACGGAAGACCAAGAGAAGAATGTTCCTGAAACGGCGTATCGAACGCAATACGACCATTGCGACTTTGTACACCATGACCATTGAGTTAATCAACACACCAGCAGCTTTATGGACCACATGAATCGACCGTATTTATGCATGACGTTCTGGATCATTTCGAAGAGGAAGGAACATCATGGGTGGCATTTGTATCTTATTTTAGGGCTCCTGAGGGAGGAGCCACTCCGCGCGAAGTTTTATTAAAGGTAACTTCTGGATTCGAGAGATACCTTTTTGGTCATATGATCAACAAAGTGGGAATACACGTGGATCTCGCTAAAGACCCATTTCATTAGATATTGTTCGGCACCAAAGATCCCTTCGAGGATGCAGCAATTTCTTGGTCACACTAGACTCTATCGCAGATTCATCACGGGATTTTCGAAGATCACGCAGCTTAAATCTCTTTAGCACAGTAGGGTGCTGTGTTCGTGAAGGACAAAAGAGGAGGACGTCTTTTTAGCCTTCGAATCCCAACTCTGCAATGTTTACATGCCGGCGCAACACTAGAAAGTGATAACTTACGTAATGGACTTGCAGGAAGAACTGCACGAGTCACGACCTATGGTGGAAGCCCTGGACTTTGGATTTAAGTTGGAGGCATTACTTGGACGGTACCAAATGCACTACCTAGACCGATCACAAGGGCCTCCCGTGTGAGCTAAACATGTGTTGGCACTGCTGGATGGAACTTTTGAATAAATACGACCAGAAACCTGGTGATGTAGTGCGTGGTACGATAAATGAACATCAAACACGTTGATTCTACGAATACCCGTGTAGTTCTTCCCCAACCCCAAAATTCAACCCAAAGGGCACGGAATTTGAAGTGAAAAATCAGTTTTCTCAAAATTCAAGTCTGAACTTTTCATTAGCTTTAGCAACATATAAATAGAGACTAAAATTCGAAAATGGGCCTAAAACACACTTGGGCCAAAAACTAGAGCAAAATAAAAGTCCAAAAAACCCACTAAAAAACATAAAACATAAAATAACTCATGGAAATAAGTGTTTTTTGCCGGGTCTTGGTCGGTTAACACTAGCCTCGGTTGTTTACCTGAGAATTAATAAAACAAAGTTACGCTATTCTTATGGTGTAAAACATAAACTTTGTGAAGCAAAGTTACACCTGTGTAAAATAGAAACACTTACCATGTGCTTCAAGAAATTGTTCCAACATCCATGTGAACGACTCAATAGTTTCATCGTAAAGAAGAGCAGCCGCAAACGTTACGCAATTCTTATGGTGATCAACCCCCGTAAAAGGAAGAAAAATCATATTTACCTACAAGATAATAATAAATCAAAAATCAAAAATCAAAAAGTACACAACTGAAAATAGGAGAAAAAAACAAACAAATTCTTACTAGTTAGTACTGTAGGTGGCATCAAAAGCTAACACTTCGCCAAAAACTCTGTAATTGCACTTCATAACCTCATCTGCCCAAAATAAGGACCTAAGCTCTCCATGACGAATTATGTAATGGCAAAAGTAATTTTCTATATTAACTTTACGTTTATCCATCATATTTACAACCATTTGAGCATCTCCTTTACCAATGAAAGCTCTTAAATCCTTGCTGAAATTTTTATATTCTATCCTTGTACCACGGACGTTGTGTTGTCCCCCTTTCAAAACAGCTTGCATCTTAAAGGCAGTTGACGGGCCAACTTTAGCTAAACTTATCCTATGAATGAAATCTTGGTCGCTAAATTCTAGTTGCCGCCTCTTGCGCGTCAAATCCATGTTCTCAATTGAAACTAACGGGTGATTATGAGACTCAACAAATTCATATAACCGTAAACCAGGATAACCCTTGAAAACTTTAACCTTTATTTTAGCTTTACAGTCTGAAACTTTGTAATTACTGCTACGAGGCAACTTGGAAGATGACTTCAAAAGCATTGAATCAACATTTTGGCAATTGCGCTTTCCCGATCTACTACAAAGAACATACCTAAGTCTAAGAGTACCATCATTTGATTTCTTATTTGTCGACAACCTAATATCAAACCCAGCTTTCTCAGCATATGATATGACTGATACATGGAAATTGCATCTTCCTCTTTAGCAAATACCGTACCCAAAACAGGTCTATACGCTTCCAATACATTGGGTATCCAATATCTAGTGCCATTCGGTGAATGATAGTAAGTACTACGAACCGATTCCTGAAAATCTTGTATATGTGGCTCTACAATAACATAAAATAGAATATATGCAACATCGGATTATGATTATGATATGATAAAGACTTGGCATCAATAACACAAAGAATAGCACAAACAGTTACACGTGTGTAAATATGAACAAGATGAAAAGAAAGCAATCAGCAGTTACACATGTGTAAATCTCAACAGGATGCTTTTACAAATTACACAAGTCTGCTTTCAAGATCTTAAACAAGCACGCAAGCCTCATTTGTTTGTATGCGATTACACAATTCAGAAGAATAAACACTCATATTGATATTGCATTAAAATAAGAAACAACTACACAAATAAGTACAATACAAACAAATACATACACACTAAAATTACTTGAAAAACATGTTGAACCCTAGACTTTTATTTTTTGGACAATTTCTAGCACCATGATAACCCCAAACACCACAAATTGTACAATAACGTTTATCCATCATCTTGTGAACATCTAGAGTAGTAGTACCTTATTCATCAACAACATTGGTATTAATGGAATTGTTCAGTGCATCATCAGAGCTATTGTTCGGTGCATCAACAGAGCTGGACACATTCGACATCATGTTGTTTTGCTACTGAACAGTTGATTGACTGTAATTAAACAAACAACAACAAATTAGGGCAAATTATAAGAAAACAAAACCGAGTTCATACATGCAAATAGAGAAATAGATGATGAATACAGAACTGGTTGAATATTAAAAAGGCCTAAAATCGTTGAATTGATCAAACGATTAAGTCATGAGTTGGTAAGTGGGTGATTTCAGATTTGCGATTTGGTAAGTGGGTGATTTCATTGATTTGAGATCTTGATTTGGTAGGTGGGTGAGATCTGGGTTTGTTGAGATCTTCATTTGGTAAGTTGTATTTTGCTACATATTTATCTACAGATACACATCAATTCGTGTATAAACAAAGAAGATAAGTATATAGAACCTTTTATTGAGAATTGGGTTCCACCTTGAGTTCTAGAATGTCTCCTTCTTGAATTTGCTAATGATCGGAGATAATGTGTAACACCCCCAAAATTTCACCTGCGGAAACCCCGCGAGGCGTGTTACGCATCAGAGTTCGAGCCACCAATCACATTGAACCAATGATAAACATTTAAATAAGTCATGACATTAATTACCAAAATAAGATGTCAACATGATATCAATTCTCAAAAGTTGTGTAGCGGAAGCATATAATAAATCATTTAGCAATTGTTTCGTAATAACACTTAAACCAAGGTATCAATATAAGATAATCCGAAAGCCTCGATCCATGACCACTCCAGCACTCCCAGATAGCAAGTCCATGTTCCAAGGTTAACGACCTACAAGCATGCAAACAAGTGTGTCAGACTACGCTGGTGAGTTCAAGGTTTTGTTAACGTGTTTTGTCACCAAATGTATGTTAATGCGATTCAATGTTGCGTTACGATGTTGCTCATGTTAGTTACCCTAGGGACTACGCCCTTACGTAACCGAGGAGTGTGCCTCTTAACGACCGATGCTATGTTGCCATCCCTAGATACCCTAGGGAGTGTGCCCATATGTATCCGAGGAGTGTGCCTCTAACAACCATAGCCATACCCAGATAATTAGTTCACGCCCGTCCTTACGGCCCCGTGTGAGGTTTCCCACCTAATAGCGCTATCAACTAATTACCCCCATTGCCCTCCAGGCAATAACCAAAACCGATTAAGTTGTTTACCCAATGTTTCCCTTCCAAATGTTTACCAGTTGTCCCCAAACCACTGGGACGCATGCTTGAGAAAATGCATTGAACTCACCTGGGGTTGCTCGGTATGATACACGAAAAGGTTCAGTTAAGCTACAATGTGATCAACCACGTCCGGATGAAAGAGATGGGCCAAGGATTGAACCGGATGAAAGGGATGTTTGGCAGCCGTCAAGTTCGAGAGGAGAGACAGAGGTAGCTAGGGTTCCTTTTGTGTGTGGGTGTTTAGCAAAACAAATGAGGAACCACCCCCCTTATTGTGTGTTGTACGTATAAGAAGAGTGGGCCGGCCCTTACTTGGGCTGCCCTTGATCCGGTTACAAGAGATAAGGGCTGAAGTGGGCTTGGGTGCATTGTGCGATCGAGAGGGGATTGTGCGGCTCTGGTTGGGCTCGATTAACATACATACATACATAGCACACATCCACATAACAACATATCATGTATTCAACAATCATAATATTCACATAATCAGTCAAGTTCGTAGAGTAATCAGTCAAGTTCATAAAGTCGTGTCATGTTCACGAATGTTACACAAAGATAGGCTCGGATTGCGAGTTGTCACAGTATCCCCAACTAAAAAGAAATTTCGTCCCGAAATTTGGTACGCACTCACTGCGGAGGCTAGATAAGTTAAAGCTAGGTAAGTTATATTGTTTGCTGGTTTTCCTGGGGTGTCACATCCTCCCCAACTTGAAAGAAATTTCGTCCCGAAATTTACCAGTGATATCAAGAGTTGGTTCAATCCCTTGAACAATTGAGAACATTGAAGTTTAAACATGTCCTTCCGTTCCTATGTGAACTTCAGTCCACATATTGAAGTTTAACAAGCCCTCACGATTGTCGTATGACTCATGCTAGCGAACCTTGACTTCTTAGCCCATGTTTCCGATAGATTCCCTGATATATACAACTGATCCGATGACCTCAAATTCCAGTAAGGGTATCACCAGGGTTTCATCGGGCAACCACTGCCTTAAACCTAAGGCATACATACCATTACGATAGTTATCCCGTTTCATCAATTAGCCTGAGTTTGTGAGCCAAGTCACCGTTTGTTCCAGTAATCCGAGCGTCTCACGCGTCGTAAAGTAAGCTTGCCATGTTTTCTATAGCATACCGCACCCCCCCCTCCCCAGGGTGATGCTTTCGATTATGACACGTTTGCCTACAACAAACCCCCAGTGTTTCCTAAGCTAATCAGCTTTCCTAGCGCTCATGCGCTCCCATCAAACAATTTCCGATCTAAGCAATGTTCGAGAGTTTTGAGCTCAAGTCCTGGACCTACGATTACGTTGTGAACTACATTAGTCCAGCAAGGAGATTAGAGTTACTGTCCAGGTTATGCCTCAGCATGGGCTGTATGCATACTATCATGGTGCAGCTGCATTAGAGCTTCTCCCCAAGATAAGTGTCCTTTCCAAACGTTTACTAAAGTCAGTTATGCACATACTTACAACATGCCTTCGTGTGCTTAGATGGTTCGTCACTTTGCTCGATTGTCCTATAGTAATAAGCAATGTTCATGTCAAGACGTGAGTCAAAGGTGTGCGCCATGCCCGCCTTAAATTAGGTATAGTCCAATAGGTAATAAGAGTTGGCACCTCATGCCTATAATCCGTCTCTTCCAGAGAAATTTTCACAAGCTAAGAAAACTCATCAGTTCCCTTGACTGCAAGGAGGTGGGCTGGTCACATTCAGCGATCAACGATTGCTACTGTTTGTGTTTCCATTTCGAGTTGTAATTAGACTAGTGGCAGCATTCATAGCAGTCTGCTCCCATCTTCCACATAGGTGTTGCCAGTTTCTTATACTTTGCCTTGACTTTTCCCAAAGTCAAAAGTCATACCCATACATTGTTAGACGGGTTTTCATGCCCAATCATCAGTACGAGATTTACATGTCCAAACATCTTTCTTTAAAATCCAGTTGAATAGAATTTTCGAAGCCGGTGTGTTTTGCTAACCACAACTTCCCTACCGTTGCTGTGAAATGAGATTTATAGTCGTTCTATGAGTTAATGAATATCGTTTGTTTCACCAAGGTTGCTCTTCCATGCCCCCCATGGACTCAACTTGAAAATTCTCTCCCGTTAGTTCCCTAGTTTGTACAGAATGAGTTGGGTCAGGTGGGTTAGACTCGATGGCGAGCTGCAAAGTCCATACACGTTCAGGTTCCACAGTCGTAATCCACCCAGAAGTTCCATCCAACGATGCCATTTACTGATTTAGCTCTTTCGAAACCAGAGTACACGGGAGGCCCTTGTGATCGGTCTAAGCAACGCATTTGGTACCGTCTAAGTAATGCCTCCGTGTAACTCCAAAGACCGCGGTTTCCACCACCAGTTGTGTGTCATGCAGTTCTTCTTTGTAATTTCAGTACGTAAGTCGTTATTCTCTCGTGTTGCGTCGGCGTGTAACTGGGACTCTGATTCGGGCCATCGTGGTACACCACTGAATCACCCCCACCCTCGGGTAAAGATGATGCTCAGTGAGTTGTAGGGCTGGAATTCAAAAGCTGAAAAGACGCCTTGCTGTTTTGTCTTTCACAACGCGACACCCTGCTGCACTAAAGAGATTTAAGCTGTGCAACCTTCGAATATCCGGTGAGTAAGCTGCGATAGTATCTAGCAAGGCCAAGGAGTTGCTGCATCCCCGAAGGAACCTTTGGTGTCGTTCAGTCTCTAACAGGATGCATCTTGGCGAGATTTACGTGCATTCCCACTTCGTTGGTTATATGACCCAAAAGGGTACATCTCGCATTCAGAAGTTACTTTATCAAGACTTCGCGCGGTGTGGCTCCTCCCTCAGGAGCTCTCAAATAAGATACAAAGTTGTCCATGATGTTCTTTTCTCCTGAAAAGGGTTCAAAATGTCACCCAATAGCATGGTCGGTTCGCATGATCCATGAGGCTGCTGGTGTGATGATCACTCTAAAGGTCATGGAGTACAAAGTTATATGGCCGAATTGCGTGTGGTAAGCTTCTTTAAGAACTTTCTCCCCTTGGGTTTCCATCTGATAATAATGCGCTCATAATTTAATCCTCGAATGAAAACTCGTCTCTTGTAACTAGTCGATCGGTTTTCGATACATGGCCGCGGCAAACGGTCCTTAACTGTCATCTCGATGGGTGCTCGATAATTGGTACGTACACACAAAAAGGCTTATCTTCACGAAGTGAGAATTAGGTCCAACAAACTCTTGTGCAACAATTCTTGTAGTAGATTACACAGTTCTTGCAACCCTCCTGGTGTAAGACGGTAAGAGTATGAGTATTCGGAGCTCCCTCTAATCGTGAGATCACTGAGTTTCTGACTAATAGTTGTGGTAGTAGACCTGAAAGCTCCTCCAATTGCACTTTGAGGTGAGTCACAACAATCGGTGGGTCCTCGATCCTATCTTACTTAGTCTGATCATTAGATATAGTTGCTGATACAGTGAGGTCCTCCTTCCATAGGCGCTTTCGAGGCTGTCATTACTGACATGATGCTAATCTTTCCACCACTCTGGTACCTTAGAGCATATAGTGACGCTAAATTTCTTCTTACAGGGTACGTTCGGGCGATATATCCTGATACCCCACCAACACTAGCTACTGCGTCGTAACTACCAAGGATAGTAGAGGTAACACCGGTGTCGAATGTCTGTCACCCGCAGTATCGAGTTTGCATCCCAACTAACGTATGCGGTTTCTGCTGACCTGCCATCAGCCGGTTTCATAACAGGTTTGGTTTCAAGAAGCATCAGGGGTTAAACGGAACCGAGCCGAAGCGATTTGCTATCCATCCAAACTACCATGTTGTTATTGTCCTGTCGTTGCCCACGTCAATCCTAAATACCCTTTCGCGAGTACCACTGCCGGTCTTATTGTTACAATCACACGGATTTCTACCATACTGTCATCGCTCCCTTGGTTGTTGTCGTCTTGAATTATCAACCGCCATTACATGCCGTAGGCACCTTCATTTCCATACTGTAAGCTACTATTACAAGTACCTTGATGTCACGATAGTTGTTGCTTCTAACGTTGTTGCTCGAAACAGGACTCTACGATCCTTCACCAACGGTGTCCATCTCTACATATTTCGTGCTAAGTTCCAGGGTGCTACCCGTTGTGTTGGAAGTTACACCGTCCACATCCTGGTCGATTGTCATCGTTTACGTTTCGATTGACTCCTAAAAGTCGGCTCCCATAAGTTGCTGACTGGAATTTAGGATTCGTTTGGAGTCAAATCGTTGATGTTCATTGTTAACAATTGGAGTCGTTCAAATGCTGAAGTCAGTAGAGTACTATATTTTACCCTTATGCCCATCGTTCTTACAAGTTGACTGGGTAAAACACGGTAGGTTTCCAGAGTGTCGCAGGTGTGACCTCCCTTCAGGGTCTGAGATGTGAGTATATTGAGTTCCAACAACAAAGAGGAGTGAGGGGGAAAGAAAAGGGATTTAAACCAATCATGGACGCTGCAACATCCATCCAGGGACGTTCGTACAAGCACCTAGCATTCTACTTAGTTCGCTAGGCGTTCAAAGGGACGTTCAAGTGATACTCGATAACATTGAGATTTCAAAAGAATTCAAAGAGAGGTGAGAAGGTCACATTCGAGTAGGAGACGATCACTGTTATGACTCCTATTAGTTTGTTACGTTTCACACTGATCAATTAACAGAGCGGAACCCCTCCTTCACTTGTTAAGCCTCACTGGGACTCGCATGCACCCCACACTATTACTATGTGTGCACCCACAATAATATTGTGATTTGCATGCTCATCTCAGCTCCTCCTAACTCATGTCGAATGGTTCCCCCAACTCGAATAGCAAACAAATAGCATCACATAACATAAGTCACGAATTTTTAGGGAATTACCACCCTATCAGTCATATAACACGTGCAAGGGATACGTAAGTTCATACTATCGTGTTTAACGTGTACCAGCATGCAATATCATATGTAAGTGTCCACTAGTTACGTAGTACAATGAGTATACGAAAGACGAACCTTGCAATCTGGAGCTGAGTGTCATGATCGATTTTCGAAGGTGTTCGGTTATAGTCTGGTTTTACAAAAACGTTTTAAAACCTAGTTCACTATAACCAGTGGCTCTGATACCAACTGTAACACCCCCAAAATTCCACATGCGGAAACCCCGCGAGGCGTGTTACGCATCAGAGTTCGAGCCACCAATCACATTGAACCAATGATAAACATTTAAATAAGTCATGACATTAATTACCAAAATAAGATGTCAACATGATATCAATTCTCAAAAGTTGTGTAGCGGAAGCATATAATAAATCATTTAGCAATTGTTTCCTAATAACACTTAAACCAAGGTATCAATATAAGATAATCCAAAAGCCTCGATCCATGACCACTCCAGCACTCCCAGATAGCAAGTCCATGTTCCAAGGTTAACGACCTACAAGCATGCAAACAAGTGTGTCAGACTACGCTGGTGAGTTCAAGGTTTTGTTAACGTGTTTTGTCACCAAATGTATGTTAATGCGATTCAATGTTGCGTTACGATGTTGCTCATGTTAGTTACCCTAGGGACTACGCCCTTACGTAACCGAGGAGTGTGCCTCTTAACGACCGATGCTATGTTGCCATCGCTAGATACCCTAGGGAGTGTGCCCATATGTATCCGAGGAGTGTGCCTCTAACAACCATAGCCATACGCAGATAATTAGTTCACGCCCGTCCTTACGGCCCGGTGTGAGGTTTCCCACCTAATAGTGCTATCAACTAATTACCCCCATTGCCCTCCAGGAAATAACCAAAACCGATTAAGTTGTTTACCCAATGTTTCCCTTCCAAATGTTTACCAGTTGTCCCCAAACCACTGGGACGCATGCTTGAGAAAATGCATTGAACTCACCTGGGGTTGCTCGGTATGATACACGAAAAGGTTCAGTTAAGCTACAATTTGATCAACCACGTCCGGATGAAAGAGAGGGGCCAAGGATTGAACCGAACACCACAATTCCGATGAAAGGGATGTTCGTCAAGTTCGAGAGGAGAGACAGAGGTAGCTAGGGTTCCTTGTGTGTGTGGGTGTTTAGCAAAACAAATGAGGAACCACCCCCCTTATTGTGTGTTGTACGTATAAGAAGAGTGGACCGGCCCTTACTTGGGCTGCCCTTGATCCGGTTACAAAAGATGAATGTTCTCATTTAAACTCTCTCCTATATATATATATATATATATATATATATATATATATATATATATATATATATATATATATATATATATATATATATATATATATATATGTGTGTGTAAGGATGTAAATGTTTTATATGTGGAGAAGAACAACATTTAGCTAACAAATGTCCTAATAAAAATAAGAACATAGAAAGGGCTAGCTTAGTAGAACAGCTACACGATTATGAAATAGAAGCTATTAAAACAGACGAATCAGATAATGAGTCAGTCTATAGTATATACAGTGAAGAGGGGGTATATACTAATTTTTTGAATTTTTTTTTATTAGTATACACAGAAATATAAACAGAAATATAAACATGGATATGTAAAAAGAAATATAACCAGAAATAACAAAAATATATAAGAAATATTTTAAAAGAAAGAACAGTAAAAAGTAAAAATATAACAGTAAAAAGTAAATAAGGGGGGTAATAAAAAATTTCTTACAGTGGGTAACAAGAAAATGGCTCCTGAATGTGAAGGCAGAAGCTTGAGTAAAACTTGAGATTTATGCACAGCGGGGTGAACAAGGGGTAACAAAAGGTAAAAAAGACTCTTTTTTTTTTGGTGGAATATAATATGAAGAACAATGAACGAAACTTAGGGGCTAGGAGGTTAGGCTAAGGAGGGACGGAGAGGATTTTAGTGTGCCATAAGGATGAATGAGTATGCAAGAAATTTCTATTGAATTCTGGGATGATTTTTACAACTACACTCTATTCCTT
The DNA here is from genome assembly GCF_002127325.2 of Helianthus annuus. NCBI lineage: Eukaryota > Viridiplantae > Streptophyta > Magnoliopsida > Asterales > Asteraceae > Helianthus > Helianthus annuus. Next base: position 22,477,170 of record NC_035436.2, on the reverse strand, counting down.
ATATAGGCAAAAAGAAAAGCTATCCTACAAACAAAACACTGTACATATTGCTCTAGTGTCAGAAAAATAAACGGATACAAATAAAAGAAAGAAAAAGACAATAGGCACTATCTACAATAATGGATTCTTTTTCAGATGCATGTGCTGGGCAACAATCTGTCTAGAAATGCTGTGTACACCTGTCTCTTTAGGTCAATGCTTTCATCATGTCTTTTTAGAAATCTCTGTGTGTTGAGTCTATGGACTGTGGACTAGAACAATCTTCCAAGTTATTGCCTTCTTCGTCTTCTAAGTTGATAATGTGTTGTAATTGTAAGGTGTCTCCTTTCCCTGCAAAGGGTAGAAGCATTCTCCAGACTGGTTTTGCATAGATTTGTATATAATGTCCTTCACCTACCAAGTGATAATTCCTCCATGGATAATAATCAGGAAGTTCTGGGGTTTCCTGATATTTTTTGATAAATTGTGTAAAATTATAATCAGAAAGTCCTCATAGATCAGCAACCTTTATAGTAAGAAACCATAGTGAAATAAAAAGAGGTAAAGCAAGAATAGTATACAATTACAAAAGACTAAACGATAATACAGTGATGGATACAATATTCCCAATAAAGACACTTTATTAAATCTTATACAGAAAAAGAAGGTTTTTTCAAAATTTGATTTAAAGTCAGGATATAATCAGTAAACTTGAAGAAAGTTTTAAGCCATGGACAGCTTTTACATGCTCAGAAGGACGCTCCTTCAATTTTTGAAAGATTTATGGATAGTATTTTCTTAAAATAAGACTTTTGTTTAGTATATATTGATGATATATTTGTAGCAAGCCAAACAGTACAAGAACCTGAAAAGCATTTACAACAGGTGTTTGAAGAAATAAAAAAGAATGGAATAGTAATTTCCAAACGAAAAATGGAACTATTTAAAAGAAAAATATCTTTCTTAGGATTAGAAATAGGTAATGGAAAAATAGAATTACAGTCACATATCTCTACAAAGATACTTGATTTCCCAGAAAAATTTGAAAACTTAAAACAAATACAAGCCTTTCTGGGACTGGTCAATTATTCCAGAAAATTTGTTCCAAATTTATCAAAGTTAGTAGGGCCTTTATACAGTAAAACAACAAAAAATGGCCAAAGGTGTTGCAAACTTTCTGTGAAACAAGATTCTCAAATTCTGGGAATCTTTTTGTAATTGGTTTTAGGCTTTGCTGCCAAGGTGTATCAAGAATCCTGGTCCTGAAACACTCAAACGTCCTGTGTAAATGTGTTTTGTCTTTATCTTTTTTCTCAAGCTTCTGTAATAACTGTGTATTTTTTGCTTCCAATAAACCTATTTTTTGTTTTAACAGACTATTTTCAATCTTTTCTTGTATAGAGTGTGTATTTTTTCCTTGGTGTACAAGCTGATCTTGTAACTCAGTGATCAGCTCTTCTTGATTTTTAATTATTTGTTCTGGCTTAATTTTAGCCATGTCTGCAAATGTTTGAACCTCTTCAGGTTCTATATAAAAGCCACTTACCCCAAAATGTTCTCTTGCTGTTTCTATAGCTTTTTGAAAATCTGTAAAGCTTTTGTAAATTGGATTGGGGCATTGGATATGTTTAGCCACAGTTTCCCATTTATTAAAAATACCAATTTTTGTGCCTCGAAATATGACATAATGGGTAAACTTAGGCCTATATATATATATATATATATGTGGAAGGGTTTAAATGAGAACGCTAAATATTGTGAGAACTGTGAGAACAAATACTAAACCCTAAACACTAAAGCTAAACCCTAATTCTAAACCCTAAAGCTAAACCCTAATTCTAACCCCTAAAGCTAAACCCTAATTCTAAAACCTAATGCTAGAACCTAAAGCTAAAGCTAAACCCTTAATGCCAAACCCTATGCAAACTCTAAAGTTAAAGTTAAACCCAAAAGCTAAAACTAAACCTTAATGCTAAACCCAAAAGCTAAACCCTAAATACTATTGCTAAACCCTAATGGTATACCCTAAAGCTAAACCCTAAACCCTAGGCTAAACCCTAATGCTAAACCCTAAATACTAATGCTAAACCCTAAATAACACTTATTTTTCAATTTTGAACATGTATATACAAATATGTATATTTGACAATATACACATATATATATATATAGTTAAAAGATTAGCAATATACACATGTGTATCAATCTCAAAAATAAAAATTAAAAACAAAATTTAAAAAAAAATTAAAAATTAAAACCTTATAGAAAAACCTCTGATTTTCCAAAAAAAAAAAAAAAAATTGCATTTTTTTACATTATTTTTTTTGCATTTTTTTGCTTAGGGAAAATGTGTGGTCTAGAATGCTTCTCACGTTTCTCAATTAGCCTAGTACTTCTCACATGATCCTTATCCTATATATATATATATATATATATATATATATATATATATATATATATATATATACGGTTTCATCTGATTTTGGTTAATGGTTGAATGTTGTTTAGGGTTTATAATCCACGCTCAGAGTATGATATTGAAGCAACCGCAGATCTTCTTGATGACGTAGCTGCTTCTGAAAAGCATTATGAGGAATTTTGATTAAATCTTTATTTCCGGTCTTGGAGCTTGCATTATGTTATGTTTTTGTATACTTTTATTTTCTCCAAATCAGTTAGTCTGTTTTGTATGATTTGTTCTCGAACATGTTAACAGGAAGACATTGGGAAACATGTATTTTAGGTATTGAAACATGGTTTAATGATATTATTGTTGAGACGTTAAGATCTATTATACACATGCTACATGTGGCTGATGGATCGAATAATAGCTTTAGTCATTAAAAAATCTGTTACAATCAGAATTTTGACCTTAGTATGTTTTGATATATTATATCTTAAAGTATACCTTAGTGAGGCCATTCGATCTTCAAGCTCTGCTTAATATACTTAGAACTGGGGTTGCGTTTTGCAGGATGATGTGCAACTCGAAGATGTTGGAATTCAGCTCGAACCCTTCAATCTTGAACAAGAAAGGAATGAAGGTTATTTTTACCCTCATTCTTCAAGTATCTTTGTAGGATGCATGGCTCGATAGCATCGATTCTAATCCAAATATTGCACAAAGACAATCTATGGCCACATACATTAAAGTTGAAGCTGCTGACCTTACAAGTCATTCTAGAGGGAATATTAAGAGACCGACGACTGCTGATGTGCTTGAACCAGGGGGGAATCGGTAAGTTTCTTGTGATGACACAATCACGTTAAATTCATATTATCATTGTGCCGGTAATCTCATCTCAAGGATAATTCTCTTTTTAGGTTCTGCAAGCTTTAAGAAGGCGGAAAGGAGTTCTGGTAGTAGAAAGGAAAATATATCAGTTGTAACAAAAGTTGTGTTTGATCAACTAACTGAAGATGCCATGAAACTGATGGAGGATTCTGATTACAGTTGAGATGGTTTTCTTTCAAGATTTATTTTACAAACTTATTATATGAATCTGTTAACATTCTAATTGATGCTAATTTCTTGCTGCAAATATATACGATGAAAAGCAGGAGGTCTTCCAGAGGGAAGCAGGTTAGAACTATACTTAGCCTGAATCAAGTGTTCATAAAAAAATTGACTAGCACAAAAACACAGCCTTATTGTTGATTTATTTTTTGTCTTAAAAAGAGGGATTTGAGAAGCTAGCACGGGCTAGAGGGGAAGGCTCTTCTTCAAGTTCAGCAAACGTGCAATCCGATTACTCCATGGCCAGTGACTTCAATCTTAATGAAATACAAGCAACAGATTATACTTCGAACAATATGAGGTCATGAAAGAAGTTACATGTTAAATAATGGTCCTTTAAAGGCAACATTAAACTTATACTATTTGTGTTTTTGATGCTTAGGAGCAACAACAAGATAGTGTGCATAAGGAAGGTGGGCATGAAAGAGGTACTTTAGTCGTTGGGTAAGCAACCTCTGTCCTGATTATTTATAAACACAATTTTTAACCTCATTCAAGTTTTTTGTTCTCATCTAAAATATTGTATCTCATTTTTCACTAGAATTGTCATTTTTGGTCATTTTATATGTTAAAGTCTTTAATAATCAAAGTTTGTGGTGGAAAAATGGCCGGTTGATAACGGGTCAAAACGTACTTAGGCATATTTGTTAATGAAATAATGTTAGAAAGACAAACCTATAGTAATATTAATATTTTTGTATTTTCTTCTAGATAGTCTTTTTGAGTATGCATTATTTGAGCAACTTCACTAATTATTTGTTATACATGACTAGATAGAGAATTTACTAAATCAACAATGAATGGAGAACCTTGATTGTCCGGGAAATTAGCTCTCAGTTGTATGATTTGAGCTAGAAGTCGGGCAAATGCTACATTTCGAGTAGGTAAAAGACTCGCATGTGACCACCTTGAGGATACGTCAATTAAGACCAAGAATTAACGGAATGGACCACACGGAGGGTGAATAGGCCCACAAATATCCCCTTGGATTATTTCTAAAAATGATGGGGTTTCATGTATCAATTTAGTTTGTGAGGGCCAAGTAATAAATTTGCCCAGAGAGCATGCTGCACATGATAAGTCTTGTGGTAGCAAAACTTTTAAGTTTTTAAGAGGGTGCCCGGTTGCACTTTTGATTATTCGTCTCATCATTATGCTACCAGGGTGACCTAAACGGTCATGCCATATATTGAATGTGTCTTTATCTAACAGCTTTTGGTTACTCAACATGTATGATTCCATAGGATTGATATTAGTACAATATAATCCAGAGGATAAGGCTTCTAATTATTCAATAATGGTTTCTTGACCATTTTTGCTTGAAGTAATTTGAAGATATCCAATTTTATTTTCAGCTATTGTTTTAGTTGGTAACCGTTTTTTCGATTATCTTTAAAGCTGAGCAAATTTCTTCTGGATCTACTAGAATATAATGCATTATCAATACTTAATTGGGTACCCGAAGATAATGTTATTTGTGCTCTACCGGAGCCTTTGATAAGGTTACTGACACTAGATATAGTACCAATCAGTCTCTCTGCCGGAGACAACTAAGAGAAAAAATCTCATATCTTTGAGAATATTATTACTACTACCGCTATATACCAGACATTCATCACCAATAATAGCTCTACTGGAGCTAGCATATATATTTTTTTCAAGAAATAAAAATAAATAAAAGTTAGTGCAAAGAAGTAAAATGAAACATTGCAAGAGTTTCAAACCAAAACCAAATACAAAGGTCACAATGTGAAAAGTAAAACATAAAAGGTACATTAAATATGTTTAAACATCACGAACATTTTCAATGAAATCACATGCATCCAAATGAACGTCTGGTATCGTGGCTGGAGGTGTAACCTCAATCATATTAGTTTCAACATTCTTTCCTTTTTCTTTCATCATGCGTTGATATGCCTCAGCGAGGTGTTTAGGGGTGCCACATGTGCAGGACCAATGATTTGACATCCCACATTTATAACATATGTTGCTTTGGTTCCCGCTACTTTTCCCTTTTCATGGTCGCCCCATATTATGTCGACTCGATTCACCATCGCTATTTTTAGTGTTCTGGGACTGTTGATGCCATGTATATCCTAGTCCTCGACCACGACCACGACCTCTGCTGGGTCGGTGGCCTCTACGTGTACCTCGTTCGCTTTGATAATAGGCGACATTTGCTTCAGGGAATGGGCTTGCACCGGCGGGTTGCGATTAATGGTTTTGTAGTAGGAGCTTGTTGTTTTGCTCCGCAACCAGAAGGCATGATATGAATTCAGAATATTTTGTAAATTTACGTTCCCGGTATTGTTGCGACAGGAGCATGTTTGTGGCATATAACGTTGAGAAAGTTTTTTCAAGCATGTCTTCATCGGTTATTTTTTCACCACATAATTTTAACTCCGAATTATATTCACTGACAGTCTTAAAATCCTGTAGTCGTAAATGAAGCCATTCATAGCGGGCTTTGGGGAGTAAGACCAACTTCTGGTGGTCAAAAGGTTCTTTGATGTTTGTCCATAATTCAAGGGGGTCCCCAACAGTTAGATATTCCCGCTTTAAATCTTCGTGAAGATGATCGTGGAGGAATATCATAGCTTTTGCTTGATCTTGAGGTGAAGTTTGATTACCATCAATAATTGTCTCCCCCAAATTATTTGCTGTCAAATGAATTTTAGCATCAAGAGTCCATGGGAGGTAGTTGTTACCCGAGATGTCAAGTGCGGTGAATTAAAGCTTTGATAAGTTCGACATTTAATCTACAAAAGAAAGAGACATGCATTTGATAACAAGCATGGGTATATAATGGATAATCTAGGAGAACTTCGGGTTCTTTATAATTAGAACTTCGGGTTCTATACAAGAAGACAATTTTCATATGTAGTGATGAGTTTGTGTATAATAAAATAAGAGAAATATGAGAAGTGTATTCTTATTCATCCAACTCTATCTTTATATACATGTACATATGTAGTGGAAGATGTAACAGAAAATACAACTGGAGAAAAACCAGGACATATTATCTGTTCGTATTAATCTTGACAGCAAGAAGTTGAAAGTTGGTGTTAGTTTTTTTAGGGATATTGTATATGGAAGCCACACATGTACTAAAACTACTTTATAGGTGTTACATGTCAAAACAAGTAGATGGTCTTATGTATAATTGTTGTATTCTTATGTAAGGCCTCCTAATCCAAGATCTCACTCAGCTAAAGCAACCAACAGGTGTGCGGAATCCACCTGATGATCAACCACTGCCGATGAAACACTAGAATGCAAGGATTTGAGAGAGAAATCAAGAATACACTGAGTATTCTTGATGAGGAAGATGAAGATAAATGACGTCATCACACAAAGCAGCCGCCAGCCAAAACATACACAATGATTAGGGTTAGGTGCACAGAAATTCACACAGAATCGTTGCCTTGTCTATTCCACATAAAGGTATATATACAAGGCAAAGCCCGGACTTTCAAGACTAACTAGAAAGCCCGGACAAAACATATAGCACAAAGCTCAGACCTTTTGCCTAGACAAAACTCAGACAAAGGCTACACACACAAACTCTGACCTTAGTCCATACAAAAACTCTGACTAAAGAAAACATCTAAAACTTGGACAAAATGTCCCTAGGATAAACTTGGGACTAATTTTCAACATATGTACAATAAAGACCCTATAACTTGGGAGACATGCACTTATCACCTAAAGTGCATTAACAAACTCCCCCTTGATCAGTGCATGGTCTTCATTGCTCTTGAGATCTTCATACTCTCTTCGAGAAGCGGCTTCCTGCCCAGACCTTGTTCTTCACACAGAACTGAACCACCTTGATGAACTGGTCCGCTAGAACACGATCTTCTTCATTGTACTTTAGAGGCAGGCGCCGAAGCTTCTTCAGATGAGCTTCTCTAAGGTTGGCAAGCCAAATCAGATCCAGCACTTTAGCAATCTCAACCGTCACTTTCTTTTCAGAAATCACTGCTTCCCCAGTCTTGAGATGCACGATCGATCCAGATGCACGATCCAGACGCACACAGCTTCTCCAAATCTTCCATCTTGAGATGAACGATCCAGATGCACACAGCTTCTCCAAATCTTCCATCTTGAGATGAACGATCCAGACCTGAAACACTTAACCCCGGATTAAGAAACTTGACCCCGGAGACATCGGCCCAAACCTGGATCCCAAGAATAAATTCCAATACCCAGAATAAACAATTGAAATATTAAACAACAAACATTTAATAACTTATTTAAACAATTTTCACAACCCTAGAGTATTCTTAATAAGATAACTCGCACATAGAAACAAGAAAGCAAAATCTTTTTGTGGTTTTTCAATTTGAACTAAATTAAATAGGTTAAACCTAAGAACATATTTACACTAATTATCTTTTTGTGAAGTCGGAGCAAAGGAATCATATCGGTTTTACTGTCAGTACCCAACACAAGAGCCATAGCATTTTAGCTTTAATCTTTTAATAATGATATTGACAGTTCAAGACGTTCAACGGTATTGTGGTCCACTTAAGTTTTAGCACGCTTTCGAACACTGTTTTCGAGATATGGAATTAAGTGTCTTAAAGGCTGACAGTAACTATGTTTACCCACCTCAGAATATACTCCCGTATCAAGGTATGCGCGAGAGATCATCTTACTGGTGAGTATACCATTTATCATCTGTTTTTGACGTATAAGCTAATGTGAGATACTCACTTATTTGAATTTCAGATGCAAAGGGCACAGGAGCAAGTCATTTGTGATAGAATCACTTATTGAGGAGGAACTTGACTCCCACATAATATTGTGGGACATGTGATTGTTTATCACTTATTTGGGTCGGATGCATCAAGAATTAAGGATATTTACACGTATGTATGGTATCATGGAAGATCTAGACTTGCGTCCCCGTTATTTTCCGGTAAAAGACACAACCATGATACCCAGATGATAAACAGCATAAAGACCACGTATCTCAGAACCTCGGTAACCTATCAAACGAAATTACGGTACCAAGACCATATATCCGAGAGATGCGCCACACGAGTTACGCAGTTCATTATGTTTATATACCAAAGACAGGTTCTTATTTACGCGTAAAACCTACCGAAGCAACGTATAATGAAGCTGTCACAGTTAATGGTTAATTTTATGCATATAACCATAGTCCTGCACCAGATACGACTAACCGATGTACTATCATTTCCCTTATATCTCAACACGATTTCATTTTAAATTTTTTGAATGTTTTTGTATTTTTCTGAAAATTTATCCTACAACTAAGTAAAATATTTTTGGAGTTTTTCAATTTTTCGAAATCGGTAAGAACTGTACAGAAAAGATTAAAATAAAGTTTCTATGCGAGTTTAGAAAGCATTTTACTCTGGGTTGATCATGCCAATCATTCGGACCAGATTTTCAAATCTAGCCCGATCGAATGTTTTCGTAAACAAGTCGGCAAGATTATCCAAGGTGTCTACCCTAACCACTTCTATTAAACCCTTCTCAGCACAGTTGCGAATAAAATGATGCCTAACATCTATGTGCTTAGTGCGTGAGTGATTTACTGGATTGTTTGTTATGGAAATGGCAGAGTTGTTATCGACACGAATAGGAGTTCGAGTAAAATTCAAACCGTAGTCCCTCATTTGCTGCTGAATCCACAAGACCTGAGCACAACAGCTTGAAGCAGCAATGTACTCAGCCTCGCACGTGGATAGAGAAACGGCAACCTGCTTTTTGCATTGCCAAGAGACAAGACGATTTCCAAGAAGTTTTGCGCCGCCAGAGGTTGACTTTCTGTTCATCCGGCACCCTCCGAAATCTGCGTCAGCATACGCCATCAAATCCAGACCACCTTCAGCTGGATACCACAATCCAAGCTTAGGCGTCCCTTTCAGATATCTGAAAATACGCTTGACTGCTTTCAAGTGAGACTCCTTTGGAGTTGATTGGTACCTAGCACACAAACAAACAGAGAACATAATATCTGGTCGTGAAGCACTAAGATACATCAATGAACCTATCATTGCTCGATATAGAGTCGGATCCACTTCAGGATCTTTCTCATCATCGGGTGAAAGCTTGAGATTTGTCGGTAGAGGCGTGTCATAGGGTAAGCTATCTTCCAATCCAAATCTTTTGAGAATCTCATGGACATACTTTGTCTGATGCACGTACGTCCCGGTTTTTTCTTGACTCACTTGAAGAATAAAAAGAAGGATAACTCGCCCATCGCGCTCATTTCAAACTTTGACTTCATCACCGCTTCGAACTCACGACACAATTCTTTATTTGAAGAACCAAAAATTATGTCATCAACGTAAATTTGCACGATCAGAAAATCTCCCCCTTTCTTCAAAATGAACAGTGTGTAGTCAATTGCACCACGCGAGAACCCATGCTCCAATAGATGCTTTGACAATGTCTCGTACCATGCTCGAGGAGCCTGATGGAGACCGTAGAGAGCCTTGTCCAACAAATAGACTTTGTTGTCTAATCCTGGAGCTTCGAAACCCGGTGGTTGGGACACATACACAGTTTCATGCAATTTCCCATAAAGGAAGGCGCTTTTCACATCCAACTGATAGACTTTGATACGCATGTGTGCAGCAAAGGCTAGAAACAAACAAATAACTTCCAGTCTTGCCACCGGTATATAAACTTCGGTATAATCAATCCCTTCCTCCTGATTGAAGCCTTGAACAACCAACCGTGCTTTGTTTCTGACAACGACACCCTTATCGTCTTTCTTGCACTTGAAAACCCATTTCGTGTTGATTGCATGCTGGCCCTTTGGAAGATCGACCAAATTCCACACCTTTAACTTGTCGAACTGAGCAAACTCTTCTTGCATCGCCTCACACCAAGAATTATCCTTCAGAGCCATTTGATAGTTCTTCGGCTCTATCTGAGAGATAAAACATTCATGCAGGCTAAGATTGTAGATTTCTTCTTTCTTGATAGCAGAGAACAGACATTGCATCTCTGAAATACTCCTTCGCGTTTGCACTCCCGCATTTGGATTCCCAATAATATTATCAACAGGATGATGAATATTTGTTCTTGGAACTGGGATTGCCGGAGCTTGAAGATTGTTTCCCAAATTCGATTGAATCTCCCCCTCAGCATTTGCATTCCTACTAGAAGCTTCACCATCACCAGAAGACGCATCAACATTTGGATATGCTGAAAAGTCAACGTATAGATCTCCACTTGTAGTTTGAGCAGCTGCATTGGGGATCTGCTCAGCAACAACATCATTTACGGTCGAAGAATCAGCCCACATTAGTAGGAATACTTGCTCTCCAGCTCGCATCCACTTCATCTTTGTTCACAAGATGTGTGTATACAACCTCCGAATCTTCTTCTGAAACATCAGCAAGATCAAATGAATCAAATAGTTTATCATAATCATAACCGCTTTTGGGACCGAATTCGGTCGGTGGAGGATCAAAACTCAAAGGAGTTATATCAAACACGATCTCCACTGTTCGCTTCTTGATGTTATAAACGCGTTTGTTTGGAGTTCCATTGGCATAACCCAAAAAGAACCCAACTTCACCAACTTCCCCCATTTTAGGTGTATCTTTGGTGCGTTTGATAACACACTTAATCCCAAAAGGTTGAAAACCAGATAAGTTCGGTTTCCTGTTTTCAAGCAATTCATAACACGTTTTATCTTCTCTTTTGACAGTAAGCACATGGTTTAACACATAACATGCAGTGTTTACCGCCTCGGCCTAGAAGAAAATTGGCAATTTAGATTCAGAAAGCATAGTGCGGGCTGCCTCAATCAGGGTACGATTCTTCCGTTCTGCAACTCCGTTCTGTTGAGGAACATATGGAGCGCTGAACTGATGAATTATTCCCATTTCCCGACATAACTCATCCATATTACGATTTTTAAACTCAGTGCCGTTGTCACTTCGGATTTTCTTAATAGGAAGTGAATAATTTTTCTCAAGTTGTTTGAATAAGTCTCTTAAAATACCAGCGGTCGTTTGATCCTTTGTTTTTAAGAAAAATACCCATGAGTAACGTGAGAAATCGTCAGTGACAACTAAGCAATAAGACATCCCACCAATGCTAGCGACATGGATCGGGCCGAAAAGATCCATGTGAAGCAATTCAAGTGGTTTTTGGATTGAGTTAGCTGTTTTCGGTTTATGAGGCTTTCGTTTGATTTTTCCTTTTTCACATGATTCACATTTGTTGTGCATATTGAAACTACGTAAAGGAACCCCCAACACTAAGTTGATTTTCACTAAGTGGTTCATTTTCCGCAGATGCACGTGGCCCATTCTCCTATGCCAGAGATACGATTGATCTTTAGTCACCTTTGAAAGTAGACAAGTCACTAGAGCAGACGAGTTAACCAACGGGCGCATGTCCATGACATAGGTGTTATTCACCCTTGGAGCCCTCATAACGATCTAATCTTCAGGAACAACAAATCCCGGACGCAAAACGAAACAAGCTTTATCAGTGAACAGCATCGTGTACTTGTTATCACAGATTTGAGAAACCGACATCAAGTTATGCTTCAGTTCTTCAACGTAGTTCACTTTATGCAGCGTGATTTTTCCATTTGACACAAAGCCTTCACCGGTGATGTATCCACCCTTTTCACCGGCAAAATTCACATAACCACCACGAATTTGTTTAAAATTGTTCAATAACTCTTTATTTCCTGTCATGTGTCTGGAACAGCCAATATCGATATACCAAATATAGATAGCCCTCTTCAGCTGCTCCTACACTCCCCAACAAAAATTTAGTTAGAGTGTGGGACCCAAGCCATGATGGTCTTGGGTCGTCCTGATTCGTCAACATAAGAAAACTCTTTGAAATAACCATCATCGCCTCTGTGTCCACCATATCCAGTTCGGAAATTGTTGGAATGAGTCCCCACAAATCGTGGATTATACAGAGTTGACGATCTGTTGGTATAACCAGAGTTTCCATACCCTCGGCTTCCATAGTTTTGGTAACTTTAATTTTAATTCCTGGGTGGCTCAAAATTCCTACCAAATCTAGGAGCATCTTCGTGTCTTGAGAATGATCGTGGATGATTATCCGAATGCGGTCTTTGATTTGGAAATCGGGGGGGGGGGGTGACGCATTTCGGTCATTCACGAATCTGTTCTGTGCATGAGGTCTAACATAGTTGTTGTTCGAACCTCCAGAACGTTGGTCATTCTCAACTACTTGAAAAGTAACATGATTTTGTCGTCTGTGAGGGGTTTTCTTACGAGTATCATGTTTTTGAGATACATTTACCGATATGTCCCCATGGTTAATAACAACAGGTTTCTCCTCCTGATCCTGATTTTGTTGTGATTTAACATTTGGTTTGATAACTGGTTTTACTTCTTGTTTAATCACTTTGTTTTTCTCAACCTTCTGATTTTTACCATTTTTCTTTTCAACATTAACTGCTTCATTTTGTGGTTTTTCAACAAAAGGTTTCTTTTGATCAGGATCAACAAGAGATTTACCCCTGTCATCTGGAGAGTCTGCTGCTAAGTGTCCGTTCCCACGACACTTGTAGCATTTGCGAATTTTCGCAGCATTCTTTGGACGTTCCTCATGAGTGGTCGAAGATGATGAGTCGTTGGTGGAATTTTTTAAAATTTCGTTCACAAACTGAGAGCTGGAACCTGTTTGATTTTTACTTCTTCTTTGACAAAATCTTCCCCTTTAACAAACTCAGTTTTAGGGACATTTTTCACAGCCTGTTTAGTTTTCCCACGTGACTTAGATTTTGACTTCTCATTTTGAACTTGATTGAACATTTCCAAAATCTTATTGCTTATCAAATTTTCAATGTTTTCAATATTTACTTCATTTTTCTTTGAAACTCCACTCATCTTCGACTGGTCTGAGTCAGTAACTTCATCTGGCTCAGATTCTGACTCACTTTGCGGTTCAACCGTCAGAGGAGTCTTTGGCACAAAATTTGCCAATTCAGGATCAATGCTTGGCATCGATGTATAGTTATGGTTTACCGGAGGAGGCACCTTAGTATAACCAATGCCGAACATTTCTTCCTCAGATTCTTTGAGACGTTGGCTGTTAATACAGAAATTCATCACTTTGGATGAATCCCTGAATTTTTCAATCTTTCGTTGCAAATCTAAAATCAGATTATCTTTTTCCAAAATGATTTTGTTCTTTTCCAAAACACAATTTTGATTCATTTCAAGTTCAGATTTTAATTCCTGATTTTTAAGATTTCCCTGAGCCACAAGTCTCTCAAATTCAGAGATATCATTTTTCAGTGCTTTTATCTTAATTCGGTGTTCTTTATCCGAATTAGATAAAACAGCAATGAGTTCTCTGGATTTTTCTAAATCTGCAATTAAGTTTGTATTATGAAGTGCATATCTATCAATCTTAGTCACAAACTCAACACATCTAGCACATCGCTTATCTACAGAAGATGATTTTACCTCAATGCCAGCCATGAATGCACAAGCCTCGTTTTCAACGGAGTTTTCTTCCAACCTTTTAGCTTCTGCATCCGCAAATTGCTGCATTTCGGCTGTGGAGATGTTTAATTCAAAGCATTCTCCTTTTTCTCCATCTTCTGTCTTGTTTGACTTTTCAACAGTCTCTTCAATCGAGGGATCCTCATTTTCAGCAACATTTCCCGAGTCCAATTCTTCCCCAATAACCTCAGCTACAACTGCAAGTTCCTCAATGCTACTCTCTTCGACAATCTCCTCACACACTTCTTCGTTCACAATTTCAGCTATAAATGCTTGTGACACAATAGCTCCCGAAATGTCTTCCAAAGCACAACCCCAGTCATAAGCCTCAGTCACATTCTGTAGAGGTTGAGCCACCATAGCATTGTTTGTCGAAGGTGTAAGATTGTCATACCCACTTGAACGAGTACTTGAGTTAGAGGTAGCCGTTGAAGCATTGTTGTGAGGTCTTGAATTACTTCCTCGAGTATTGTTATCAGATCTTTCCATTTTCGGCTTTCGACAATCACGTGCGAAATGCCCGTAGATACCGCAGTTGTAACATTTTACTTTGGACATGTCGACTCCCATTCGAGTCTTTGTCTGACCTCCTATGAACTTCCTACCCGTCTTCAACAGAAACTTCTTCGCTCTTCGGACTAACAGTGCCATATTGAGTTGTAGATCAAGTTCTTCCATTTCGTCTTGATCTATCTGATCAAAGTCCTCATCGAGACTTGACGGTTCAACGAGCTTTCCAAGACAGAAGTTCTCGTAGGCAGTCATGAAGGACGCCAACAGATTCATGTTTTCTTCAATCAACTTCAAGCAGCTTGCATCTATCTTGGGAATGTTCAAACTTGTTCCTTGAGATTTCTGAGCTCCACTAGAAGAGTACATCCCTTGATTGGAATTGGTTGTTTCATCTGAACTGTCATTGTTGCTTATGAAGGCGTGTTCACTTGCAGGACCTTCATTCTCCGAATACAAAGCAACACCGACTCCACCATTACTACCCTTCTCCGTTGGTTTTGACGCCTTATATAACTGAGGATCTTGGATCTTCTCGAAATCAGATGCTTGATCTTCCATATTCCAAGCATAACCCCTCAGTTTCTGAACAGCTTCTTCCAATGAGAGCTCTTCATAGAGAACACCCTCTCTGATCAAAGCGGTGTACATATTCCATTCTCTGGAAAGACAATTCAGAAACTTCTCAACCTTCTCAAATTCAGTGTAGATACCCTCTTGACTTCTATCAAGTTCGCTCAACAGATGATAAAATCGGTTCACTGTGTCATCAAATGATTCATTTTTCAAAGCCTTGAACACAACGAATTGAGTCTTCAAGCGTTCGAGACGTCGCTTCTTGTACATCTCATTTCCTTCATATCGCTGGATCATACTATCCCACAATTCCTTTGAGCTATTTCTCTTACGGAACGTATGAAGTATAGATTGTGTCATGGCCATCGTTATCATTGACATAGCTTTCTCTTCACAATCATAAAATTTCTTTTGATCATCAGTGAGAGCCAAATACGTATCAATCGTCAACGTACGTACTGGAGTAGCTCCACATCCTTTAACGATACACAACCAGATTTTGATGTCTTTTGCTGGTACATATCTTTCAAAACGCTCCTTCCACTCAGGAAAATCAAGCTCGTTTATCAACAAAGGAGGTTTATCGCTACTTCCTACCTCAGCATTGTGCTTGAGGTTTTGCACCATTGCAGTCAGATTGTTGTTTGCCATTTCACAAACCAACAGTGACTTACCAAGCAAGAACTGACCAAACTCGGAGGGAAAAAACGGAGTGAAGTGTCTGAGCTTTAATCATAGTGTGAAACCCGGATCACAGAACCTGAAATAAAACACAAACAACAGAAAACTCGGACTACACTGTTAGAAATTTAGACTCAGACTACTAAAGGTTAAAATTCGGACACAGTGAACTTTGGACTAAAATTCGGACTTAACTAATCTCAGACTCTAAGAGATACTGAGTAAAAGTCAGACAAGCAAAAAGTCGGACAAGCAAACACAAAGTAAAAAGTCGGACAAGCAACCACAAAGTTTGGACACTTAAAAGGACACAAAGTTTGGACTCCTAAGAAAGCAAAAAAATTCGGACCACTAAGACACAAAACTGACTTATAAAACTCAGACTATAACTTGAGGGACAATAAAGAAAACTTGGACTATTAATGAAAAATTCGGACTCAACTATAGTTAAAAATTCGGACAACTCACACTTCTTAAAAAACTCGGAACCCTAAATAAAATCTATAAAAATCGGACACACTAAAAAAAAGGAAACAAACAAAAGGACTAAAGGAAAAAGTCGGACTACCTTTAGCTATTGAACCTCGGACCTACTCACAAACTAAAAGTCAGACCTACTAAACTTTATCAACTAAAAAAAACTTCGGACACCACTAATATTAAAAAAATAAACTAGGACTAGGCAACTATAAAGAGTTAAAAGTCGGACTACTAGAACCTATGACTTAAAACTCAGACAACTAATATATTAAACTAGCACCTAAACTAATATTCTGACAAAGTCAAACTATAAAGTTCTATCATCTAAAAATTCTAACTATATCACCTAAACTTCGGACAAAGCAATAACTATAATAAAATTATGACTTCCCTTAAAAACTCACCACACTCTAAGAAAAAGTTAAAAAGTTCGGACAAAAAAAAGAAGATTTGAAAACTCAGACTCTAAAGATTACTAAAATCGGAATTTCTAGACAATTATATCAAAAAGTCGACCTACCTAAGGAACCAAAAACTCGGACACTATAAAGACAAAAGTCAAAATTCGGACAAACTATCTAGAAATAGTAAATAAAAGGTTGAACTATGGACTACTACTAAGATACTCAGACTCTAAATAACACAAAAAGAGTTCGGACAATGAACAAAGGTCGGACGGAATGATTTGAAACTCAGAACAAGTCTCAAAACTCAGAAGAAACCAATCTTCGGACTATCTCCCCAATGTGACTACACACTGGTTCAACAATACCCCGGAGACACAAAACACAGAATGTAAACCACGGACAAGGCTTCCAAAGATCAAACTCAGAATCTTTTTCACCTTCAACACTCTGTATGAGCAAGAACCAAAAACCCCTGTAAAACCCAGATGAAGAATAACACTAAAAATCACTAAACTACTCAAAATCCATCATCAAATCACTAGATATGAATGAAGAATCATGAATAAAACACAAAAACTCACTAAACTCTCACTAAACCCTATCAAAGTATGAACTTTTCTCACAAAAAACCTTCAAACTAAGAAACACCTACAGTAGTATGAGCACACTGCTCTGATACCACTTGTAAGGCCTCCTAATCCAAGATCTCACTCAGCTAAAGCAACCAACAGGTGTGCGGAATCCACCTGATGATCAACCACTGCAGATGAAACACTAGAATGCAAGGATTTGAGAGAGAAATCAAGAATACACTGAGTATTCTTGATGAGGAAGATGAAGATGAATGACGTCACTCACACAAAGCAGCCGCCAGACAAAACATACACAATGATTAGGGTTAGGTGCACAGAAATTCACACAGAATCGTTGCCTTGTCTATTCCACATAAAGGTATATATACAAGGCAAAGCCCGGACTTTCAAGACTAACTAGAATGCCCGGACACAACATATAGCACAAAGCTCAGACCTTTTGCCTAGACAAAACTCAGACAAAGGCTACACACACAAACTCTGACCTTAGTCCATACAAAAACTCTGACTAAAGAAAGCATCTAAAACTTGGACAAAATGTCCCTAGGATCAACTTGGGACTAATTTTCAACATATGTACAATAAAGACCCTATGACTTGGGAGACATGCACTTATCACCTAAAGTGCATTAACATCTTAGAGGGTATATTATTAGAAAAAAAGTAACGAACTGGAATCAGATCGTTATAAGCTGTTGTAATCAGTTGTAAAGATCTTATCTCCATAGTGAATTGACTCTTGTTCCTCTTATGATTCTTCTCAATTTCTTATTGCAATGTTGGTATCAGAGCAGCTGTTCAATCATCTGGACGCCCTTGAACTTAAACCCTAATTCATCAAATTCCGCATTCAAATCGATCAATCAGCTTTCGTACAATTCGCTGAAATTGATCACTCTTCCGATCAATCAATTTAAACTCGACTTCATTTCAAATCACCGAAATTGATTACTCTTTTGATCAATTTCACTTCGAACTCATCGATTTTGTTCTTCGTTTTCGTTTCAATTCAAGGTTACGGCAATCTACAATTGCGTGTTTTTTCAATAATCAAATTGGGAAACTTAGGGTTACGATCGTTGTTTATGCCGATGAGACACCAAGAAATGGAAAAATTGGAAAAGTTAACTCAAGACAGCGCAAGAGTAATTGAAGGGCAACAAGCAATTTTAGATCAGAGCTATCAGATTATTGCAGATCAGTATGACAACATTAGTTACTCAAATGGCGGAGATTAACAGCAAATTGGGTAATGATAGGGGTACAAGACACCAAGATCAACGGCTGGTTCGCACGGTCGGCTTGATTTCCCAAAATTTAATGGTGAGGAATTTTAAGGATGGATTATTCGTTACAGCCATTCTTTGTAGTAGACGACCCCTGAAAATGCAAAGGTTCATTATGCTGTTATCATTTTTGAACTGATGTTTTAGGGCATTTGATTAGAACAGGATACAAGTTGATTGATGTAGAACTTATCTCGAAACGGTGCTCCAAACGACTTAAATTTTATCAATTGGAAGTTTAAACACCTGAATTGAAGCATCGTTTCCCTCATTTGGAACACCGTTTCGAGGTAAGTTTTACATCAATCAACTCATATCCTCGAAATTCGGAAAAAAACTTAACTATGTTAAATTTGTTTACAATGGAGATGCAGTGAGAAAAAAAAAATACTTAAAGGGTGGGACTGCTAGTGGTAATATTCAATGGTGATAGTGCCAATGGCCAACCACCTCTAGGTGAGATTATTAAAATCCAATTTCCTCTTTTTTTAATTGGTGCTTGTTTGGTTTTGTTTACGCTTATTCGCTTATATTCATGCGTGTTCGTTCGTTTATGCTTGTGAACCGTCTGTTATGTCTATTCTTCATGTTATATAATCTATCAAGAAAATAAATCTCATAATCAAACATAAAGTAACAAAAAAAAAATCTGATTAGACATGTTTTCTCTCTCGGATGGTTACATATAAAATGAAGAGTGAACATAATTAAAATTGTATTCTAGAGTTCAACATTTTTAGTTACGGGAGATTTAAGAGGGAAATTACTATGCCCATACATGTTGCAAACTCCTTGGATACTCGTACCGCGCAGCATACGAATATATCCCTTCTCTCCCCATCCTTCGCCCCATGAGTTCTTAACAATCCAGTACTTGGTTCCGTCAGGATCCTTGATCGTATCCAACTATCAACATCGCGTGCATCAGCTCCATTCCACATGGTCCACTAAAAATTCCCTAAACACCATGAACTATTAAACAACATATCGATAACAAATGAACGATGCGTGATTGAAATGTTACCTCTTTGTAGAACATGAAACCGTCACCACCAGGATCCATTTGAAAAGTTAGAGGCTGATGTGCCACTGCTTTCAATAGCGCTTCTTCATGGTGTTCTGACAATTACTCAGATCCATCAACGAGTGATGACCATACTGGTTTCAAAACACAGATTGTTAGAATCAAATACAAATAGTTTTTAACATGCGAATGATACAAAAAACTAAAGTACGTATGTTCAACTAGAAGAATTACTATTACGGTATAGTTTTAAAGTAGCGATAATATTACTCTAGTTCATCTGTTGTAGAGTAATAAGTATTACACTTCAACAAAATGAACTATAGCATTTATTATTATGCATTTACGCTACTTCAATAGGGTAGTGTAATAATACTTACAGTGGTTCGAACATAATTGCTATAATTATTTGTACAATTCGTACCTTAAAAGTTGTTTGTACTTGATATAACAAGGATTGTAATCTAGTTATCTATACTATATTCATTAGTTTTGTTTGTACCTTAGATGTATGGCATATTTCCCTTTTATCTACATAAGGGTAGAATTCATCTGTAGCTATACCTCCATGCTCTTTGACGAAAGTAAATACGCCACAGACCTGCCCTCCGTCGCAATGGAAGGTTCTTGTAAGTGCAGTTCCTGCCGGGTAACTGTCGCTTATCAGTTCTGGTCAACCAAAGCAGAAGTCCAAGTTAAAGTCAACCATAATGAAGAATTCAAGACCACATGAAGACCATGCATTGATCAAGGGGGAGTTGTTAGTGCACTTAGGGTGAAAAGTGAATGCCTTCAAATTGTTAGGGTCTTTATTGTACATGTCTTGAAAGATAGTCCTAGCTTTGTAGAATTCATCTGTAGCTATACCTCCATGCTCTTTGACGAAAGTAAATACGCCACAGACCTGCCCTCCGTCACAATGGAAGGTTCTTGTAAGTGCAGTTCCTGCCGGGTAACTGTCGCTTATCAGTTCTGGTCAACCAAAGCAGAAGTCCAAGTTAAAGTCAACGATAATGAAGAATTCAAGACCACATGAAGACCATGCATTGATCAAGGGGGAGTTGTTAGTGCACTTAGGGTGAAAAGGGAATGCCTTCAAATTATTAGGGTCTTTATTGTACATGTCTTGAAAGATAGTCCTAGCTTTATCCTTGGAAATTTTGTCCAAGTTTTAGGAAAACTTTTGTCTGAGTTTTATGTTTAGGGCAAAAGTCAGAGCTTTGTGTAGATTGTGTTGTCCGAACTTTAGTCCCTAGTCTATATATATGTGTTGTATAGGATTAGGGCAAACATAGACAAAAGGTAAGACAAGAACGAGAGAAAGAAAGAAGCTTTGTGCACCTCTCCAGAGAGACTATGTGTTAGTGAGAGAAAGCTAGGTTTAGATCTTTGTGATCTAAACCAGCTTGTAGATGATGTATACTCCTTTGGTTTGTGTAATCTGTGATGACTGATTCATCAATAAAGAGATTCATCTTCTACGTATTTCTATCTTGTTCATATTTTGTTCTTCATGTCTTGAATCAAGTGCAATGTTTGATGTTCGTCATCGATCCGGTGCTTTCACAGTGGTATCAGAGCATGGTTACCAATTCAGAATGGTCTAACCGCCTTCTGAATCACCATTGCTGTTGATTTGATGTTTGTTTCTGCCAAACATCTTAAAGACTTGAAGATTTTGCAGAAAAATTGAAGAAAATGAAGCTGTTCGTGGTTGTTTTGTTCTCCAAGTTGTTGCAGATATGAGGTTTGATCCAAAAATTGCTGTGTCCGAGTTTTTCTTAGTGTTAAACCCATCTGAGTTTTAAAACTCTGTGTTTGTGTTTCCGGGGTTTTGGTGAACCAGTGTGAACTCACATTGGGGAGATAGTCCGGAGATTGGTTACTGGATCTGAGTTTTGAGAAACTCTTTAATTGTTCTGAGTTTCAAAGTTTAACTCCTGTCCGAATTTCAACTGTCCAAAGTTTTAACACAAGTCCGAGTTTCACTTTGTTTTTACTTGGGTCTGAGTTTTAACACTAGTCCGAGTTTTAGCTTTGAGATTCCCTCATTTTCCTTGAGCTCAAACCATCCGAGTTTCTTTGTGAAACTTTAAGGTATGTTCTGAGATTTCTTTTGTGTGTATTCAGAGTTTTGCAAAAAAAATCATCAGAGTTTTGCAAAAAAAAAAAAAAATCATCAGAGTTTTGCAAAAAAAGTTTTGCAAAAAAAAATCATCTGAGTTTTGCAAAAAATCATCAGAGTTTTGTGAACAAATTGATCAGAGTTTCACTATTCAGAGTTTAAAATTTTATGATTCCAGGTTTCTAATCTCTCTTGTTTCCGAGTTTAGTTTCAATCAGAGTTTTACGAAGTTTCCGAGCTTATTTTTGTTTTAATGTCTCCGAGTTTTACAAGTGTTCAGGTCAGAGTCTTTTTTTAGTTCCGAGGTTTATCAGTTTTTGATTGTTCCGAGTTTTGAAAGGACGTGTTTCCGAGGATTTGAAGGATTCTGTTAACATAGTTACCATGTCTCTGAGTTTTACAAGTCCGAGTATGTATGTTCCGAGTTTTGAAAGGTCACCGAGTATTAAAGTATGAATGTTCCGAGTTTTAAAGACAGTTCCGACTTTTTTTAATTACCTGAACCGTGTCCGTTTCTGAGGTTTCGGTCCGAGTTTTGTTAAAAACTTCTGTCCGAGTTTCTTGTTCGGGGTTGATAATCCGAGTTTTGGTTGTTCCTTTCGTTCTGATGTTTAACAACAATTTGGTTGTTTCGAGTTTTTATAAATGTGAAACAAGGTTGTTCCGAGTTTTTAACTGTCAAGACTGCTTTTCCGATTATTAAACAGATCAAGTCTGTTCGTCTGACTTTTGAAATATGTTGAGGTTCCGAGGTTCAGAGGTTCCATGTTTTGCACAGTTCAATAATATGTCCGAGTTTTGAACAGTCACTATGTTTGTCTCCGAGTTTACAGTCTACTGTGTCGTCTACTGTGTCTCCGAGTTTCATGTGTGTCAATGCTTTACAGTCTACTGTTTCCGAGTTTTAATCGTTCCGAGTTTTCGAGGCTCCGAGTTTTGAACAGTGTCAACATATTTCCGAGTTTTTACCAGCTGTGTCCGACCTTTTAACAAGTTGAACCTGTTCCGACTTTGAACCTGTTTCGATTTTTCAACAATTTAGGACTGTTTGATTTTTCCAACTGTCTGGATCTTTATCACAATCTAAGTTTGAGGTCCGACCTTTAAATCTGGTTTCGTGCTTCCGGGTTTCTTCAGAGTTTCCTTTATTTCCTTGCTTGTTTCGAATTTCTTTGTACTCTAAGTACTATTCCGATGATCTGATTCGAGGTTTCAAGAGCTTTCGGGTTTTACGAGTTCTGAATTTTCTAGAATTCCGGGTTACCTGGGGTACCAGATTTACAGCTAAATTTAGAAGTTTGTGTTGTTCGGAAGTTTCAAGTTGTGCATGTTCCGAGTTTTTCTAGTTATTCCGGGTTACCTGGGGTACCGGATAACTAACTAAGAGTCAGAATTATGTGAAGTTTGGAAACTTGAAGTCGGTTTCAGATTATCGAAAAGTTTTATGGTACTTATGTTGTCCGGATCAAGTGAGGAGGTGAAGAGAATACGACTTGCTTGGATTTTTGTATTGTTTATAAAGAAAAAGGGGGAGTAAAAATTTTTGAAATTCCTATTTTCTTTGTAAATCAAAAGCTCGTGATGATACATCGAAACAAGTTCATGTTTACTATCTTTGAGATTATCTTAGTGTTAATCTTACCGGTGGCAAAGTGTTTATAACATGAAGCAAGTTAGAGCTAGTGTATGATTGAGTTTTGTCAAGTTTGTTCGAGGTTCAATCAAGTGTTGACGTGATGAAGCAAATTGTTCGTTTGGCAACTAGTTGGAGGTCATGCCTTTATCGTATGCCGGTTAGAGTAGAGAAGATTAGTCTTCTTGGTACCTCTTCCAAGTGGGTTGAAGATCGCTGTGCTCTACCTAAAAGATCAAGTCTCGGCTAAAGTTGAAAGCATGCATCATATCATCAGTCAAGGTGGAGTTTGTAAGTGCAGTATCCGGTGATTGAAGATTATCGATGCCACACAGAACTGATGCAACAGTTAAGGGGGAGACTGTAAGTGCAGTTCCTGCCGGGTAACTGTCGCTTATCAGTTCTGGTCAACCAAAGCAGAAGTCCAAGTTAAAGTCAACCATAATGAAGAATTCAAGACCACATGAAGACCATGCATTGATCAAGGGGGAGTTGTTAATGCACTTAGGGTGAAAAGTGCATGCCTTCAAATTGTTAGGGTCTTTATTGTACATGTCTTGAAAGATAGTCCTAGCTTTATCCTTGGACATTTTGTCCAAGTTTTAGGAAAACTTTTGTCTAAGTTTTATGTTTAGGGCAAAAGTCAGAGCTTTGTGTAGATTGTGTTGTCCGAACTTTAGTTCCTAGTCTATATATATATGTTGTATAGGATTAGGGTAAACATAGACAAAAGGTGAGACAAGAATGAGAGAAAGAAAGAAGCTTTGTGCACCTCTCCAGAGAGACTATGTGTTAGTGAGAGAAAGCAAGGTTTAGATCTTTGTGATCTAAACCAGCTTGTAGACGATGTATACTCCTTTGGTTTGTGTAATCTGTGATGACTGATTCATCAATAAAGAGATTCATCTTCTACGTATTTCTATCTTGTTCATATTTTGTTCTTCATGTCTTGAATCAAGTGCAACGTTTGATGTTCGTCATCGATCCGGTGCTTTCACAGTTCTGTCGCTCCAATCACAATCAAGAAGTTGTTGTTCTCAAAATGATAAGAGTTGACCTGTTCTGATGGCGTTTATTCCTTCAATTGCACCCACCGCAGCAAATGCGAAACAACTTCCTGTAAACTCGACACCAAAATTATTTGTAACTATGTGTGCTAAATATGGTTACAAAAATATAACATCATTGTTTTGAATATAGATAATTGTTTGTGTTATATATGGTTAAAAAAGATATATATAACATTATCAATTTGACTATAGATAATTGTTTATGGTTACAAAAATATAACATTATTGAATATATAGATAATTGTTTGTGTTAAAATATGGTTACAAAAATATTTGTTTTTGAACTGCAGTTTTTTTAATCTCTGGTGTCTGTGGGACTTGAATCCAAGACTTTCCCTTTCTAAACACATGTGTTTAAAGACTTTGTCTTTATCAATGGACCATCACCCCATTGGTTGATTAGAAGAATATAACGTTAGTGTTTTGAATATATAGATAATTGTTTGTGTTAAATATGGTTACAGGATCATATCACTACAAGGGTAATCTAAAGTTACTATTTTATGTATTAATTTCAATATAAATATATAATTAACCAACCTTAGTTATAGAGACAAAGGGTGGTGTTAAATTTACCCTCTTCTCTCACAAACTTGGGAGAGGGCCCACCCCAAAAGACTAACTTGTATGTAAATGAGACAAAACGTGTTACCGCACTGTCCTTGATTTTTCATAGGGGTGACAGCGTTATGTTCCCTCCAATCCATCCTCGGTGGAATAGCGTTTATATCCATATCATTATAATTGGAACTCAAGTTGGTCTTACGAATCCCGTGAAGAGCAATGAAGTGGCCACCCTTCGAGTCGGCATGGGTTTTCCTAAACTCATGGTGAGTCATGGTAGCAAACTCGTTTATTTGCAACTTGTATCCCAGGTTCATCTTGTTTTTCTTGTGAATATTTCGTACGTTGTGCTTGAATACATTGAACCGTTGGGGGCTTCTATCGGTCACTTTGTGGTGTTCTCGGCACCTGTCGTACAACCCTTGGAATCCCTCCTCCGATTCGAGTTCTTGCTCATGGTAATTGAAGCTTTCCACAACTCCTAGTATCAAGACCAAAGAAAGTGAAAAAAATATAAAATTGTTGATCTTCATTTGGAGGAAAATGGTGTAAGAAATGAGATTGTTATGATCCAAGTAGTACGCATTTAAAAGTGCTTATTCTTGCTTGTTTTTAGGATTTATATGTGGAGGTTTTTTTATGGTGTCAAGGGAATGTATGGATGGATGGTTAAGCTGATTTGAATGTAAAAACTAACTAAATTTAAATAAAGGATACCTAGATACCTTTTGAAAAAGCAAATATTAAAAACTAATGCATTTATATATAAAAATAAACAGTAAAAGTTGTGTATGCCACCAACTTTGCATAATGTATGTATACATAATTTGTTTACATATGCGTTAATAAAAAAGCTAGTAAATTTACACCTGTATAGGTTTAATACATTATGATTTAATAATTCCAGTTATGTTAGTTATATAAAAGTTGTAACATTATCTTAACAACCTGAAAACAAAGTTAAATGATTAATTATATATTATTATTATTCATTTTCGTCTTAACTATATGTATATTCATCTTCATCTTAACTATATGCAAATGCAAATTCTCTTGACTTTTTTATTCAGCTTTATTTTTGAGGGTTTAGTTTGTATTCATGTAACAACTCAACTTTTTAGGTAATTTTTAGGAATATTTTGTTCTAATTTTTTTAAGAGAGTGTATGATGCCCTTACAAGGATTCAATAAGTTTACAAACTTTCGTTTAGGTTGCGTGGTGTGGGATAAAACCCTTAGGGTCTTTGTCACGCCACATCCGCACCACATAAATGAGGGGCTTTATCATTAACTTGTATGGTTTAAGATAACACTTTTGTAACTTTTATGAAAACCATGAAAAGGAGTTTAAATCGGTGATTAAAAAATTAAAAAAGGATAAAACCGAGCTAACAAAAATGGTTTCCAGAAAACAAACGGACATAAATTGCTATATCAATCGCTTTGAGATAATGCAAAAAGAAATGGCTTGTGTTAAAACTGAAAGGGAGGCGATCCGGCTCAAGTTAGACAGCTATTTAAGCTCTAGCTATGTGTTGGATCACATCATTGATGTTCAGAAAGAGAAAAGGGATGTCACATGCATTGGATATAAGAAATGTCCACCACCTGTGAGACACAATTATGATGCCATGCCTGATGAAGAGGATAGAACTTATTTTGAACCATCTGTTCCTTTAGACATTGAGGAATTTGCGACCGGACTTGGATACAAGAAGGAAGTATCATCAGATTCGGATGCGTCAGCAGATACATGTGTGTCTTCTGCTGAACAGAATCAGGATCCTCCAGTTAGTTATTGTTGAGGATGCTTATTCATCTGATGATGAATCTGATGATACTAACTCAGCCCAGTCTGATGTGGTTATCAAAGAAGAGGACATACCTCTCGAGAATCACATTCTATGTGATCCTCCCGCAAAACCTGCTAAGACTGTTCAGGTCGAGTCCACATCCACTTCCTCACAAGAGTCTGAGAGTGTGAATTTGCTGTACACTCTTGTTGGTGATAATAAAATCTATTCTGACAAAGATTTTCCGATTAAGAATGTAATCAATCTTTAATCAGTAAAGTTTTTGAAGATTTGACAAGTTGGTTTTTGGAAAAGTCAGCTTCACACGTTGTGGTAACACAATGTCTGCCAATTCCAAAGGCTGAAGTTCGAAAACAACATGGCAATCAAAGATTACCAACTGAGAAAGCTCAGCAAAATCGCACCAAACCAAAGGGTAATTACCGACTCAAGGTCAAAAGAAACAGACCCAAAAGAAGAACAAAAGGGTGAACTTTGTGAAATCGACGGGAACGGATAAAATTCAAACTTTCGAAAACAAATCCAACGTGGATTTTGTTAAACAAAGTAAAATTTTGAAAAGAAACAGTCAAAATAATTACACACAACACACAAACGGTTGTGATGTAGAACCAAGTACCTCAAGATCACCAAGTTCATCGTCAAGTTCTTACAGTTATGATACTCCGAGGTTTGTTAAGCGGAGATCATGCTTTGAATGTTGTGAGTACGGGCACATTGTCAGAAAATGTCCATATCTCACGAAAGGAAAGGAAAAGGCTGATGCCCCCCGTGGTAACAGTTACCATAAAAGATCTGTTTCACCAAGACAGGACCCTCATCTTGTTACACAACAAGAAGTGAAACAAATAAAGAAACAACGGAAAAATGTTGAAAAGGTTTTAAAACCGGAGGTTGTCCAAACGAAATCTGTTAAATCAAATGTTAAACATGAAAAACAAAAACCGATTTGGAAACCAAAATCGAAAACCGTTTCAGGGGGAGCTACATCAATTCCGAATCATCGGGAAATGGATGTTACAATTCTCGATGATGAAGGACGACCAAGTCTGTGAAGGCTTGGGTCCCCCTCTCCAACTAATCTCTGAATGAGTGTGCAGGATGTTCCAGGAGGAACTATTGATAGTCTTAGGATTGTTGATAGTGGAGCGTCCATGCACAAGATCGGCGACATAAGGCTCCGAAATACTGTTACATCTAGGAGAATATTGTTGCCTATGATAGAGAGAGGAGAAAAGAAGACAAAAATGTCTGATGAAAGAATGTGGTTGAATGAAGTTGAAAAATTCGACAAGATGAAATATGTGCCAAAATTTAGTTGTTATGGTTTTTGATCGGCTCAACATGATAGATTTCAAATGAAAAGTACGCACCTGCAGCAAGTCTGAAGCTTTTTGAAGATTCATGGATTTATCTTTCACAACAAGTTCAAAGTCCACAAGGTGAACGTGTAGTGTACTTTTCTCTACTTTGTGATTCAAGAAAATGTGTTTGTTGAACAAACCAACCTGGTGTGGATGCCTTGGCGTGGATTGAACAACCGCACACTACTTCTCAAAGAGAAAGACAAAGACCTTCGCTGGTGCAATGTGGAAGACCAGCCGGACCCAGAGGTCTATGATCTTGTTGCTGTGAAGAGATTTCTCGATTAATTGAAGTAGCTGATAAATTGACTTTGAAGTCTACACTGGGTGGATATCCAGTTTGGGAGAGCACTCAGATTCCTTGCAATGCACAAAGCAGTTGCAGGATACGGTTTTAAATTTCTAATCTCTCCTATATTTGTCGATGTTTAAGCTGCTTTATGAATTATTATCATCTCGTATAGCACTCTTTGACTTGACACGTTGAACTCAAATATCACCTCACACGTGATTGTTTCACTATGAAACTTGTCAACTTTGTCATGGTCCGCACCGCTTACCGACATGCCAACTGATTCTACCAAAAAATTGATAAATCAATTCTGATGAAAACTAATTTTGGTAAAGGACATTGAGGTAAAACATGAGTTAATCCGACAACGGGAAATCGTTTTTGTAAATACCTTTGTGTCTTTTAAATTTATCTTAGTTTATTGATTTTAGGGGGAGTAAATCCTAAATTTGAAAATCCAAAAACATCAAAAAATTTCAAAACACAAAAATAATAGAAAACCAAAAATGAGTTTCCTAGCGAGCAAAAGAGAAAATGATAGTACATCAGTAGTCTGTCTAAACCTCTTTAAACCTTAAATGAAAAATATGTTAAGCAGCTCTATATAAGGTGTATCGGTAGGTTCACAATCATTTTAAAGTGTGCAGGGTGATATAAACTTAAATCGACTGAAGACCAGGTGGGAACCACACATTGGCATATGGTCTTAGTACAGAAATTTCGTTTGAGAGATTGCTGAGGTTCTGAGATATGTGGTCTTTATGCTGTTTATCATCTGGGTATCATGGTTGTTTCTTTTACTGAAACAAACGGAGACGAAGTCTAGATCTTCCATGATACTATACATACGTGTACATATTGCATTCGACCTCAATAAGTGATAAACAATCACATGTCCATCAAAATAAGTGATAATATGTCACATTTATCCAGGAGTCAAGTTCGTCTCTTTGCTGTACGAAAGTACTAACCTGTTCACGGACTTGCTCTTGTGCCCTTCATGCATCTGAAAATCAAGTTCCTCATCAATAAGTGATTCTATCACATAGGGCTTGTTTTCAATCAAAATAAGTGAGTTTCTCACATTTTCATATACGGTCAAACATATGATAATCGGTATACTCACCTTTAAGATGAACCCTCATGCATACCTTGATACGGGAATGTGTCGTGTGTGGATGAACACCGGTCGGTAAGTATAAATCATACCTTAACATATCCCCTCGCCATTATTACATCTGATAAGTTGAGCTTATGTGGACAACAATACCGATAATCGTTATAGGGTGCTTATCTAAATATTAACTAATTGAACAAAAAGAGCGTTTTGGCATGATCGTACACTGATATGATTCTCTTACTCTCGAAACTCGTAAAAAGATTGTCTGTAAATATTTATTTAATGCTTTCAGTTTCTGCATCTTTGTATATATTTATTTACTGCTTTCAGTCTTTACATTTCAAATATTCAAAATACCAAAAAGATTTTAGGTGTGTTTTAATATAAACTTTATAAAAGCCAAAAAGATTTTTCTTCTATCTTATTTTCGATTGTACGATGTTGGATCTCGAGTCTTCGTTATCTGAAACCTGAACGAAAACCAAATCGACTAAATCTTGATAATCGGTCGAAATTTGCAAATTTTTGAAAGTTAAAGACTAAAATTGAACAATTTGTTAAACTTTCAAATTGTCGGACGGTAGTTGAAAACATGGTCTCGTGTGTCATTTGTTTAAATGTTAACTATATTCCAATCGTTTGTTCTCATTACGCGTTTAGCTTTCTTGCATGTGCAGATGCTGAAGGAGAAGAGAACATGTTCGATGATAAGCTTCGGAATGAAGACACGACGTGAAGGCACTCAAATGATAAAGATGATCGAGTTGCCGCTGACCAATCATCAACACCACAAGGATCTCAAGTTTTGAAAATCAAATGATTCACGAGCATAATCAAAGGGGGAGTTTATTGATACACTTCCTAGATAAAAGCGGGAGTTTGTTAATACACTTTCTACTTACAACACGTGAAGACCTTGAAGATCCTCCGACATGAAAGACATGGAAGACGAACCATCACGAGTAGCATCCAAGGGGGAGTTTGTTGGTACACTTTATGTGGACGCGACTCGACTCGGTTCGATTCGGTTCGGTTCAACTCGGTTAGGTTCGGCTCAAGCCCGACGTCACGACATTCCTCCGTCGTGCACCCCAGAGTTCGACACGCGAAGCACGGAGAGCCGCAAACCGTTCCCGCCGACACATCATCATGACATCACCATGATGATGTCATGATGACATCATGATGATCTCATGAGAACACTTTACATTTATGACGAACTTTGATGAAGATTCAAAGTGAGGAAGGAGCCTTTCAAGGTTCGTCAAAGATAATGTGTGGGGAACTTTAACCTTCCCCACTCATTCCTTCGTCGGCAGCAGAAGGTTCGTCATCACTCTTGAAGGTTCGTCGCCTCAGCTTGGTCACTTGCAAGCTTCGCCGAACATTCACATATATAGCACAGACAGTAGACAGAAACAGAGACAAGTGGGAGACAGAACTGAGTGAAAACTAGAGAGAAAGCATAGTGTGTGTATCAAAGAGTTTCTATTATATTTCTGGTTAGATCATATTGTACCGAAACTCAGTTGATATTCAATACACTTGCATTTAAACGTTGATCTTTCTGTTTCGTGTTTTATCTCGGTTTGCTTTCCCGGTTGGATTCCACACAACCGGGTTGGTTTGTACACAAGGATTAGGCGACTAGATCCTCCCCTAGCCGGGCCTGCATTTATCGAATATAAGGATTAATTATTCAAGATCAGTTAGAAAATGCAAATCCCAAATTAAATATTGTAAGGAAATATGTGATAAGCTAAGGGTGCGTTTGGTTCGAAGATTCACCAACGCAAATTGGGTTCTTTGCTCATAAATATTACCCTGCAAGGCTACACCACATTTCAAACGGGCCACTTGCAAAACTAAAATTTCATTATAGAGCTGCATCTATCAAAATATTTGAATGTAAGTAAACAGCAATTAATTCGTCAACATAAAGCTATCAAGGTTAAAACTTTTCAATACCATTTAAACACTTCGAATCGGAACATACCCAATAGCCAGCGAATTAAAAAGTAAATAGAATAAACAGAACTTGAGTCTTTCACATAACTTTCAACATGCAATCTTTAACAAATATGATAGTAGGTTAATGAATTATTACTCATATTTTGTTCCTACGACTTCTAACTTACCCAACATGATGCTCATACCTCATACAAAAAAAAAGATAAAAAAGAAAGTTCTAGCCCAAGAATTGGGTTACAAATACCATAGCGACAACCTATAGGACATCGACAAAGAAGAAAAGTTTGTAATTTTACCAATGGAATGGGCATATTGAATCTATTAGTTGATGTTAAATGGTTGACTATATGTACATGTATACCAAACTGGTATAATTTTTTACCTTGTATCTTGCAGCTTCATTCACATAAGGCTGCTGTTACGTTCGGTCTCAACGTTGTTAATATCCTCAATGCTTCCCATGCAATCTGCTGAAAGTGATGACTTTTAATATAAGCAAAAAAAATGACTCTTTATGTGTTTTATTGTGTAATTACCTGTAGGACTTTCATGATGGTTGACTCGTGCTTTCAGACTCATATGAAATATGTAGGTGATCAAGTAGTTCAATCACCATTCAACACCAATATCATCTCTCAACATCTTTTCCAGTTTGCACACTCCACCAACACGCTCCAACCTGCTGAAAGTTTGCACTCTCATATGAAAGTTTCCAGTCGAGGATTTGAACCTGAAAGCGATCCGACCACCACAAAACACCATTGACAGTTAGTAATTAGAATCTGACTATTTAAAGTATTTAATTTCCATTTGCCAGCGTATTATTGTTTAGGTATGCATCTATGGATAACTTATCATCATTAATGAGTGGAGGGCATTTATGGTTGCCTGATAGTTGAGAATCGGAAATTACTATATTATCCTTCATGGTTGGCATGCCATGGTTTCTTTCCTGAAAAATGATGTAATTTTCATTACAAGTTCATGTGACAATTTGGCAGATAACTTGGGCAAGATCATAAGCAGGTACTGATTCCCGAGGGGAAACTGTTGATACATGTTTGTGGACGCGACTCGACTTGACGTGTATCGGCTTAGACACGGCTTTCCTCCGTCGTGTGTAAGGAGTTCAAAGCGGGCCAAGATGCATAAAGGACTTTAATCTAGTCCTTGGGCTAAACAGTTTGAGGAATCAAGGCTTTAGGCTTCAAACAAGTGCACGGATCAATGTTGGGCCTCAACAGTCTGGGCTCAAGCCCAATGGAACGAAACAGGAATCATGTCCATGAAACAACTCAGTTTCATCGACCATGAATGTGATTCGTTGACTACTTTCCATTTCGTCAATGTTTGATGTGTTTCGCCGTGTTTCTGTTTCGCCAAGTCCGTTTCGTGGTGCTGTGACTATAAATAGTCAGTCTTTGGATAAGAGACACAGGAGACAAGAATAGAGAGCACACACACACACACACGAGAGAACTTTGAGAGTTTACAGAGTATATTTGTAAACATTGAGCTTGTAATTGATCTTTTCATACGTATTAATACAGAGGTGTTAATCGGTGAATCATGTGTGTTGTTTATTTGCGTGTTCTATCTCGGTTTGCTATCTCGGTTGGAATCCGCACAACCGGGGTGGTTAGTATACAAGGATTAGGCGACTAGATCCTCCTAGCCGGTCCTACAAGTGGTATCAGAGCCTTGGCTTTTCTCCTTGTTAAAACCGAGTGTTTTCGGGTGTTTTTCCGGATTTTTGAAGTTTGTGTTCTTGTTGAAAATCTGTTTGAATCTTCAAAAATCATTGTAGTTTGCTGAAAGTTCATATAAAAACCTTGTTGTTTATCATTTTTACATGTTAAAAGTGGTTTTTAGTGAAGTTTTAAGCATTTACTCGTTTTCGGAAAGTTTCGGTTCACCGGAAACTTCATGAAGTTCATGGTGTTCTTCATATTGTTCTTCACATTTTACACTTTTTGATCTTTGAGAAATTACTTGTGAAGGTGTTTGTGCATTGAGAAGTGTTAAAAGATTAAAATATTAGAAACCATACCTGGTTGGTGAAACAAGCATGTCCTTAGCCGAAAGTGGTGTCTGTGTGTCAGTAAAAGATAAAGTCAAAAAGTTTACCAACTCACTGAACCACCTTTTCGACGAAACAGACTTTCAACGAAACAGGATTTCCATTTCGTTAAACATCATCGATGAAACACTAGTGGGATTTGAATCTTGTTTCGTCGACCTTAAGTGGGCCAAAATACATTTTTGTTTCGTCAAGCCCAAAGCCCAAACGAAAATTCTGTTTCGCTGATTCACATAAGTGGGCCTTGTTTCGTCAATTGTGAAGCCCAAACAAAAAATTATGTTTCGTCGTTTGCTAAATTGACCTTTGTTTCGTCGACCAGAAAGCCCAACAGCCTTTCCGTTTCGTCGTTTAGGGAATCTTGGGCCATATCCATTTCGCCGAGTTAACTGGGCCTATTTCATTGACTAAGCCCATAAGAAGATCTCAGTTTCATCAAGACTTAGCAAATCCTGTTTCGCCGTTATCAAGTTCAACAAAACAAGTTTGTGTTTCGTGGAAACCGTTTCGTCAGGATTATTGTTAAATTTTAAACAGAAGGGTTGCAAACTTGTTTTGACTGTTTGATTCGTGTGGTTTAAAGTGAGATTCTTCTTTACATGTACAACATGAATCCAAGTTGGTGGGGTACTCCGTCTATAGATGAAGGCAAATATAGAAGTACGGGTTTATCGCCATCATGGGCCGAATCTCCCACACGATCTCGAATTACGGCGGAACAATGGGCATCGGTTACCAATCAAAAGCAAAATGAACCGAAAATGACCACAGACATATACGGAAATCCAATACAATCAGTTCCCAGACCAGAAAGAACAACAGACTTGTATGGAAATCCACTACCTCCAGTTGCCTCACAGCGCTATCGATCTACTGTAGAACCATCATCTCTTGATCCAAGGAACAGTAGTCAGACAAAAACGGCGTTGTATGCTGAAATTGTCAAAGATGTCAGAAATGGTGAATCCTCGGGAGATAATGACAGTTCTGAACACAGCAGAAGTTCAGATGAAGAATCCTCGACTTCAGGCGATGATCATGTGGGTGAGACATCAAGTGCGTCAGTTGATGCAGACATTGATGAGCTATTGGAGGAAGCCGCAGCAGGAATAAACAGAAGATCTATTTTGGTGGATCAAGCTGCTTATTCTTCGACTTCTCTCCATTCAGCCTTTATGGCTAATGTCGACAGTTCATCAAGTCAGGTATGTGTCGATGAACCCACTGCTGTTATTTGTGATAATTGTGATAGTTTGAGTGTTAAATGTGCTGATTTAGAAGCAAACATGTCTGAGTTGCAAGGCAAACATGATGCTTTACAAGCTAGTTTGTTTGACTTGCAAGATAAACATGTTTCATTGAATGACAAGTGGTGTGAATTGCAAAGCAAACACGAGACTTTGCAAGAAAAGTATGATGTGACATTCATCCACAACCAGAAATTGACCGTGGATCTTTCAAAGTGCATTGAAGCCAACATGTATTATGAAAACCATGAAAAGGAGTTTAAATCGGTAATTGAGAAATTGAAGAAAGATAAAACCGAATTAACAAAAATGGTTTCCAGAAAACAAACTGACATTAATTTGTATATAACTCGCCTTGAGATTATGCAAAAGGAGATGGCTTGTGTCAAAACTGAAAGTGAGGCGATCCAACTTAAGCTAGACAATTATTTGAGCTCTAGCTATGTGTTGGATCACATCATTCACGTTCAGAAAAAGAAACAGGATGTCACATGCATAGGTTACAAGAAATGTCCACCACCTGTGAGACACAATTATGATGCCATTCCTGACGAGGAGGATAGAACTTTCTTTGAACCATCTGTTCCTTTAGATGTTAAGGAATTTGCAACAGGACTAGGATACAAGAAAGAAGTATCATCAGATTCAGATGTATCACCAGATACATGTGTGTCTTCTGCTGAACTGAATCAGTATCCACCAGTTATTGTTATTGTTGAGGATGCTGATTCTTCTGATGATGAATCCGATGATACTGACGCAGCAAAGTCTGATGCGGAAATCAAAAAAGAGGACATACCTCTTGAGAATCATATTCTAAGTGATCCTCCTGCAAAACCCGCTAAGACTATTGCAATCGAGTCCTCGTCTGCAAAAGAGTCGGAGAGTGTGAACTTGCTGTACACTCTTGTTGGTGATGATAAAATTTATTCAGACAAAGATTTTCCTATTAAGAATGTTAATCAATCTTTAATCAGTAAAGTCTTTGAAAATTCGACAAGTAAGTTTTTGGGAAAGACAGGATCACATGTTACGGTAACACAGTGTCCTCCGATTCCAAAGGCCGAAGTTCGAAAACAATATGGCAATCAGAAATTACCGACTGAGAGAAAGCAGCAAAATCATACTAAACCAAAAGGAAAATCATCGACTCAGGGTCAGAAGAAACAGACCCAAAAGAAGAACAAGAAGGTGGACTTTGTGAAATCAAAGGGAACGGACAAAATTGAAACGTTTGAAAACAAATCTAACTTAGATTTTGTTAAGAAAGCAACAGTGATGAAGAGAAATGAACCAAGCAGTTCAAAACCTAGTACCTCGGGATCACAAAGTTCATCATCATCGGCAAGACGATCACATGATACTTCGGGGTTTGTTGAACGAAGATCATGTTTTGAATGTGGTACAATTGGACATATAATTCGAAATTGTCCATATCTTCATCAGTTGAAAGCAAAGGTTGATGATTTCCGTGAACAAAATCATGCCGCCCAAGAACATGGAAAAGGCAAACAGAACCAAAACAAGAAAAAGTTTCGGAAGATAAACTTCGTGAATTCAAGAAGGACTGATAAGATTGAAACTTTCGAAAGTAAATCCAACACGGTTTTTGTTAAACAAAGTAAAATTTTGAAAAGAAACAATGAAAATAACAATACACAACAAACAAACGGTTGTGATGTAGGACCAAGTACCTCAAGATCACGAAGTTCATCATCAAGCTCTTACAGTTATGATACTCCGAGGTTTGTTGAGCGGAGATCATGCTTTGAATGCTGTGAGTATGGACACATCATTAAGAATTGTCCATATCTCACCAAGGGAAAGTCAAAGGTTGAACCCCCCCATGGTAACAATTACCATAAAAGATCTGCTTCACCAAAACAGGACCCTCGTCTTGTTAAACAACGGGAAATGAAACAGAAAAAGAAACAACGAAAAGAAGTTGAAAAGGTGTTAAAACCGGAGGTTATCCAAACAAAATCTGTCAAATCGGATGATAAACATGAAAAACTGAAACAGATTTGGAAACCAAAATCAGTAACTGTTTCAGGGGGAGCTACCGCAATTCCGAATCATCGGGAAATGGATGTTACAATTCTCGATGATGACGGACGACCCAAGTCTGTAAAAGCTTGGGTCCCCCTCTCCAACTAATCTCTGAATGAGTGTGCAGGATTTTCCAGGAGGAACTATTGATAGTCTTAGGATTGTTGATAGTGGAGCGTTCATGCACAAGATTGGCGACATAAGGCTCCAAAATATTGTTACATCTAGGAGAATGTTGTTGCCATTGATGGAGAGAGAGGGAAAAAGAAAAGAAGAAGAATATGTTGGTGAAAAAGGAATGAAGTTGAAAAATTCGTCCAGATGAAAAATGTGCCAAAATTTGGTTGTTATGGTTTTTGATCGGGTCCTCAGGAAAGATTCCAATGAAATGTACGCACCTGCAACACGTCTGAAGTTCAAAATCAACAAGATAATCATGCAGTATACA
The DNA here is from genome assembly GCF_002127325.2 of Helianthus annuus. NCBI lineage: Eukaryota > Viridiplantae > Streptophyta > Magnoliopsida > Asterales > Asteraceae > Helianthus > Helianthus annuus. Next base: position 22,439,844 of record NC_035436.2, on the reverse strand, counting down.
TTTCTTCGCGGTGTGATTGAAGAAAATGTGTTTGTTGAACAAACCAACTGGGTGTGCAGATGCCTTGGCATGGATTGAACAACCGCACACTACTTCTGAAAGAGAAAGACAAAGGCCTTCGCTGGTGCAACGTGTAAGACCAGCCGGATCCGGAGGTGTTTGATCTTGTTGTTTTCAAGAGATTTCTCAGTAGCTACAAAAATCGACCTTGAAATCCACACCGGATGGATATCCAGTTGGGAGAGCACTCAGGTTCCTTGCAATGCACGAAGCAGTTGCAGGATACGGTTTTGAATTTCTAATCTCTCCTATGCTTGTCGATATTTAAGCTGCTTTATGAATTATTATCATCTCGTACAACACTCTTTGGCCTGACACGTTGAACTTAAATATCACCTCACACGTGATTGTTTCACTATGAAACTCGTCAATGTTGTCATGGTCCACACCGCAATTACCGACATGCCAACTCATTTTTCCAAAATTCGATAAATCATTTCTGATTAAAATTTAATTTTGGTAAACGGCATTGAGGTAAAACATGAGTTAAACCAACATCAGAAAATCATTTTTGTAAATACCGTTGTGTTTTAAATTTGATCTTAGTTTATTGATTTTAGGGGGAGTAAATCCAAAATTTGAAAATCCAAAAACATTGAAAAATTCCAAAAACAAAAATACAATAGAAAATCAAAAATGAGTTTCCTAGCGAGCAAAAGAGAAAATGATAGTACATCAGTGGTCTATCCAAACCTCTTTAAACCTAAACTGAAAAACGATAAGCAGCTCTATATAAGATGTATCGGTAGGCTCACAATCATTTTAAAGTGTGCAGGGTGATATAAATATTAATCGACTGAAGACCAGGTGGGAACCATTCATTGGCATATGGTCTTAGTACCGAAATTTCGTTTGAGAGATTGCCGAGGTTTTGAGATATTCGGTCTTTATGCTGCTTATCATCTGGGTATCATGGTTGTATCTTTTACCGAAAAATAACGGGGACACAAGTCTAGATCTTCCATGATACTATACATACGTGTACATATTGCATTCGACCTCAATAAGTGATAAACAATCACATGTCCAAACAAATAAGTGATAAAATATCACATTTATCCGGGAGTCAAGTTCGTCTCTCTGCTGTACGAAAGTACTGACCTGTTCACAGACTTGCTCCTGTGCCCTCATGCATATGAAAATCAAGTTCCTCATCAATAAGTGATTATATCACATAGGGCTTGTTTTCAAATAAAAATAAGTGAGAATCTCACATCATATACGGTCAAACAGATGATAATCGGTATACTCACCGGTAAGATGAACCCTCGTGCATACCTGATACGGGAATGTGTCGTGATGTGGATGAACACCGGTCGGTAAGTATAAATCATACCTTAACGAATCCCCTCGCCATGATTACATCTGATAAGTTGAGCTTATGTGGACAACAATACCGATATGTTATAGGATGCTTATCTTAATGTTAACTAATTGAACAACAAGAGCGCTTTGGCATGACCGTACACTGATATGATTCTCTTACCCTCGAAACTCACAAAAAGAATGTCTGTAAATATTTATTTAATGCTTTCAGTTTCTGCATCTTTGTATATATTTACTTACTGCTTTTGGTCTTTACATTCGAAATATTCAAAAATTCCAAAAAGATTTTAGGTGTGTTTTAATATAAACTTTCTAAAAGCTAAAAAGATTTTATTTTTATTTTATTTTCGATCGTTCGATGTTGGATCTCGAGTCTTCGTTGCCTGAAACCTGAACGAAAACCAAATCGACTAAATCTTCATAAACGGTCGAAATTTGCAAGTTTTGAAAGTTAAAGACTAAAATTGACAAATTTGATTAAACTTTCAAACTGTCGGACGGTAGTTGATTGAAATGTGGTCAGACGTGTGTCGTTTGTTTATGCTAACTATATTCCAAGCAGTTGTTCTCATTACGCGTTTAGATTTCCTGCATGTGCAGATGCTAAAGGCGAAGAGAACATGTTCGTGGACAAGCTCCGGAATGAAGAGACGACGGGAAGGCACTCAAATGATGAAGATGATCGAGTTGCCGCTGACCATCATCAACACCACAAGGATCTCAAGCATTGAAGATCAAGTCATTCACGAGCATAACTCAAGGGGGAGCTTATGTTAAGGGGGAGTTTGTCAACACACTTCCTACATAAAACGGGGAGTTTGTTGATACACTTTCTGCTTTCAACGCGTGAAGACTTTGAAGATCCTCCGACATAGAAGACATGAAAGGCGAAGGTCGCGAGTAGCGTCCAAGGGGGAGTTTGTTGATACATGTTTGTGGACGCGACTCGACTTGACGTGTATCGGCTTAGACACGGCTTTCCTCTGTCGTGTGTAAGGAGTTCAAAGTGGGCCAAGATGCATAAAGGACTTTAATCTAGTCCTTGGGCTAAACAGTTTGAGGAATCAAGGCTTTGGGCTTCAAACAAGTGCACGAATCAAAGCTGGGCCTCAACAGTATGGGCTCAGGCCCAATGGCGATGAAACAGGAATCATGTCGACGAAACAACTCAGTTTCGTCGACCATGAATGTGATTCGTTGACTACTTTCCGTTTCGTCAATGTTTGATGTGTTTCGCCGTGTTTCTGTTTCGCCAAGTCTATTTCGTGGTGCTGTGACTATAAATAGTCAGTCTCTAGATAAGAGACACAGGAGACAAGAATAGAGAGCACACACACACACGCGAGAGAACTTTGAGAGTTTACAGAGTATATTTGTAAACGTTGAGCTTGTAATTGATCTTTTCATACGTATTAATACAGAGGTGTTAATCGGTGAATCTTGTGTGTTGTTTATTTGCGTGTTCTATCTCGGTTTGCTATCTCGGTTGGATTCCGCACAACTGGGGTGGTTAGTATACAAGGATTAGTGTAGGTCCCTCGGAGGATGAGGTCAAACCTTAACCTTGTTATGTGAAACACACTAGCAAATGCGAAATCCAAGCTAGTATGCAAACCGAGTTGAAACAAGCATAAACACAAGACACACAAAGTTCACCGATTAACACTACTTGTATTAAAACGTATGAAGGTTCGATTACAAGCTCAATGTTTACAAATCTGTTTTGTAAACTCTCTAACAGTGTGTGTGTGTGTTCTATCTCTCTATCTCACTTGTCTGCTTGTCTCTATGCATCTCTCTCTGTGAAATGAACACACTGCATGGGTATATATACCCGACACAGAATGTCTGGTCGAAGGATCATGATGACTGATCGATAGATGATCTATCGAGCATACTGCCATCGAAGGATTCACATATACCTCGAAGGATGGTATATCCTTCGAGGTCCATCAGTATCCTTCGTGGGATATCTTTCGAGCTCATCGAAGGATGGAACCAATCCTTCGACGATACATCCTTCGACACAGACATTACAACCATTTTCTAAACTGTTTGGCCAAGTCAAACCGGAGGATGGTTGACTTGGTCAAACTTACAAGACTAACAAAGACATCGTTTTACATCATGACCGAATGCAGACAAAGTACAGACACAAGTGCACCAACAAACTCCCCCTTGGCTGTAGCTTTGTCTCGATCTTGATCATCTTTGATCTTCGTGTCTTCAAGACTCTGATGTCCTTTCAAGTCTTCAATGTCGGAGGATCTTCAAAGATTTCACATCTTGAAAGCAGAGAGTGTATCAGCAAACTCCCCGTTTCATGTAGGAAGTGTGTTGACAAACTCCCCCTTAACATAAGCTCCCCCTTGAGTTATGCTCGTGAATGACTTGATCTTTACAGCTTGAGATCCTTGTGGTGTTGATGATGGTCAGCGGCAACTCGATCATCTTCATCTTTTGAGTGCCTTCACGTCGTGTCTTCATTCCGAAGCTTGTCATCGACCATGTTCTCCTTGCCTTTAGAATCTGCACATGCAAGAAATCTAAACGCGTAATGAGAACAACTGCTTGGAATATAGTTAGCATAACCAAGTGACACATGAATGACCATGTCACAATCAAACACCGTCCGACAGTTTGAGAGTTTTACAAATTTATCAATTTTAATTTCCAACTTTCAAAACTTGCAAATTTCGACCGTTTATGAAGATTTAGTCATTTTGGTTTTCGTTCAGGTTTCAGGTAACGAAGACTCGAGCTCCAACATCGTACGATCGAAAATAAAATAGAAATAAAATCTTTTTGGCTTTTATAAAGTTTATATTAAAACTCACCTAAAATCTTTTTGGTATTTTTAATATTTGAAATGTAAAGACCTAAAGCAGTAAATAAATATATACAGACATTCTTTTTGCGAGTTTCGAGGGTAAGAGAATCATATCAGTGTACGGTCATGCCAAAACGCACTTGTTGTTCAATTAGTTAACATTAAGATAAGCATCCTATAACATTTATCGGTATTGTTGTCCACTTAAGCTCAACTTATCAGATGTAATCATGGCGAGGGGATACGTTAAGGTATGATTTATACTTACCGACCGGTGTTCATCCACATCACGACACATTCCCGTATCAAGGTATGCACGAGGGTTCATCTTACCGGTGAGTATACCGATTATCATCTGTTTGACCGTATATGATGTGAGATTCTCACTTATTTTGATTTGAAAACAAGCCCTATGTGATATAATCACTTATTGATGAGGAACTTGATTTTCGATGCATGAGGGCACAGGAGCAAGTCCGTGAACAGGTCAGTACTTCCGTACAGCAGAGAGACGAACTTGACTCCCGGATAAATGTGATATATTATCACTTATTTGATATGGACATGTGATTGTTTATCACTTATTGAGGTCGTATGCAATATGTACATGTATGTATAGTATCATGGAAGATCTAGACTTGCGTCCCCGTTATTTTTCGGTAAAAGATACAACCATGATACCCAGATGATAAGCAGCATAAAGACCGAATATCTCAGAACCTCGGCAATCTATCAAACGAAATTTCGGTACTAGGACCATATGCCAATGAATGGTTCCCACCTGGTCTTCAGTCGATTAGGATTTATATCACCCTGCACACTTTAAAATGATTGTGAGCCTACCAATACATCTTATATAGGGCTGCTTATCGTTTTGCATTTAAGGTTTAAAGAGATTTGAATAGACCACTGATGTACTATCATTTTCTCTTTTGCTCGCTAGGAAACTCATTTTTGTTTTTCTATTGTTTTTGTGTTTTTGAAATTTTTCGATGTTTTTGGATTTTCAGATTTTTGGATTTACTCCCCCTAAAATCAATAAACTAAGATAAATTTAAAACACAGATATTTACAAAAATGATTTTCCGATGTTGGTTTTACTCTTGCTTGACCTTAATGCTGTTTACCAATAGTAAAAAGTCAAATCTTGATTTGTCAAACGCTTTGGTAAATAGGTCGGCACGTTGGTCATCGGTGTGGACCTTAACAACATCGATTAGCCTTTTCTCAAAGCAATCACGTATGAAGTGATATTTGATTTCGATGTGTTTGGTCTTTGAGTGCTGCACAGGATTTCTAGTGATCTGTAAAGCAGCAGAATTATCAACGTAAATAGGAGTAGTTAGGAATTCAAAACCGTAGTCGCGTAATTGTTGTTGGATCTAAAGAACTTGGGAGCAACAACTTGAGGCAGCAATGTATTCAGCTTCACATGTTGATGTAGCGACGCATGTCTGCTTCTTGCACTGCCATGTGACTAGGCGATTTCCTAAAAACTGACATCCAGCCGTTGTGGATTTGCCGTCGATTTTGCATCCGCCAAAATCAGAATCACTGAAAGCAACCAATTCAAAGTTATTATTCCTAGGGTACCATAGACCGGTGTCAGGGTAACCCTTCAAATAACGAAAAATCCTTTTGACAGCTGCAAGATGTGAGGCCTTCGGGTTGACTTGATATCTGGCAAGCAGGCACGTTGGGTACATTATGTCTGGTCTTGATGTTGTGAGGTACATAAGAGATCCGATCATTGCGCGGTAGTATGAAGGGCTAACAGCTTCACCCTTCAAGTCTGGAGTAATTCCGTGATTTTGTGGTAGTGGGGTACCAATGGGCGTTGCATCAGACATCTGGAACCGGCTCAAGATGTCACCAACATATTTAGTCTGATGGATGAATATCCCAAAAAGAAGGTCATTTCCCCCATAGCACTCATCTCGAATTTATCCTGCATAATGCGCTCGAAATTCCTACACAAGACATCATTAGTAGAACCAAAAATAATATTATCAACGTATACCTGTACCAGAAGAAGAACTCTATCTTGTTCTTTGATGAAAAGAGTACAGTCGATAAGACCTCTTCGAAAACCGTTCTCCAGCAGATAGTTAGATAAGGTTGCATACCAAGCTCGCGGTGCTTGATGAAGACCATAGAGAGCTTTGTTGAGCAACCAAACCCGATCGGGATGGATAGGATCTTCAAAACCTGGAGGCTGTTCGACGTACACCTCTTCTTCAACCACACCATGTAAGAATGCACTTTTGACGTCCATCTGGTAGACCTTGAATCCTTTGAATGAGGCATAAGCCAGAAAGATCCGAATTGCTTCCAGACGTGCAACAGGTGCATATACTTCGTTGTAGTCGATCCCTTCAATCTGACGAAAACCTTGAACGACTAAACGTGCTTTGTTCCGGATAACAACTCCGCGGTCATTCTTTTTGCATTTGAAAACCCAACGGGTACCAATCTTCTTGTATCCAGCAGGTTTCTCTACGAGTTTCCAGACACCAAGCTTCTGGAATTGTTGCAGCTCTTCCTGCATTGCTTCAACCCAAGAGTTATCTTTCATGGCTTCTTTCCAAGTTCTTGGCTCTTCCTGTGAAACATAACACGCGAAAGACCAATCGTTTTGTTGCCCGGATTCTCGAATAGCTGCATACAGGCCTGCATTGTTGTTGTTTCGCAACATGTTTCTTGTTTGAATGCCACTTTGCACATTTCCAATGATGTTTTGTTGAGGATGGGTATTATGAATCCTTGTTTCTGGATTATCTGGAACTGGAATATTTATACCCAAGTTGTTGAGATTGAGATCAACAACTAAATCAATGCCCGGAATTGACGAAGAGGATGATGCAGTAGCTTCAGCTGTTCTATGGGTATCCACTGGAGGAGTACCCTCTGAAGTACCATGAACTGCTGTTGTTGGAGCTTCTTGATCTGCATCTAGAAATTCATCATCCTCTAAAGATTCGTTCAATTCAGCAGCATCGTGAAAATCCTCATTGTCGAGAGTATTATTGTTCACCGAAGATGGTTCTTGATTGACAAGAATTGGACGAACCACCGGTGAAACTGTTGCATTGTCACTCTCGAAAAACATCCTTGCCGCAGCACTTTCTTCAACGGCTTCAACATTGATCGAATTGAAAAAGTCATCGTACTCAAACATCCAAGGCTGACCAGGATATTTGAATGGCAAGGTGTGCCTTTGTACTCTGACCTCAGACCATTCCTCGACCCTTTTAGTCTCTAGATTCCAGACTCGTAAGTTAGGGGTGGCATACCCAAGAAAGTATCCGTCAATTGCTTTTGCCCCAAACTTTCCATTAGGATCGATGATTGTACATGGAGCTCCAAACGGTTCAAGATAAGACAAATCTGGTTTCCGTTTTTGAAGAAGCTCAAAGCAGGTCTTATTGTGCCTTTTGACTGTAAGGACTCGGTTCAATGTGTAACATGCAGATGCCACAGCTTCAGTCCAGAATGGAATGGGCAACTGCGACTCTACCAACATTGTCCTAGCAGTCTCGATCAATGTGCGGTTCTTACGTTCAGCGACGCCATTCTGTTGAGGAGTATAAGCTGCACTAAACTCATGAAGAATACCCTTTGAAGTGCAAAACTCCGCCATGGCATGATTTTTAAATTCAGTACCATTGTCGCTACGTATCCGCCTAACCTTCAACTTATACAAATTCTCAATCTGAATGATCAAGTTTTTTATAATACCAAAGGTTTCACTCTTATGTGCCATGAACGCCACCCAAGAAAATCTTGAATAGTCATCAGTAATCACGAGGCAGTATTGATCATTCCGAATACTCTTGTGCTTGACAGGACCGAACAAATCCATGTGCAGACGTTCAAGAGGAACTGCCACCGTGTTGATCTTCTTAGTAGGGTGCTTCTTCTTTGTTTGCTTTCCTTTCTGGCATGAAACACAGACGTCTTGAAGATGGAAATTTTTGAGGGGAACACCATTCACCAATTCATTTGAAACCAAATGATTCATTTTGCGTAAGTGAATGTGACCCATACGCCTGTGCCAAGAGATAGAGTCTTTTTCTGTGGCTTTGGAAACGAAACAAGTTGCTTGTGCAGACGTAGTAATAGCTTGGCTCATATCAAGGACGTACAAATCATTTATCCTTGGAGCTGACAAGAGAATCCATTCTTTTGGAATTTTGAAGCCGGGTTTCAGCACATAACATCCATTAGCATCAAAGTGTACTGAGAATTTCTTGTCACAAATTTGAGAAACACTAAGAAGATTGTGATCAAGTTGTTGCACAAAGTTGATCTTGTCAAAGCTGACAATCCCGTTGGATATCATTCCTTCACCCGTAATATAACCACCCTTATCTCCAGCAAAAGCAACATAACCTCCTCTAATAGATTTAACGTCGTAGAGAAGCTTCATGTCGCCTGTCATGTGCCTGGATGCCCCACTATCAACAATCCAATGACTACTGATAGTTCCTCCTGGAACACCCTGCACATAAACTCAATTGATTAGTTGGAGATGGGGACCCAAGCCATTGTGGTCTTGGGTCTTCCATTTTCATCAATAACAATAACTTCTTGTCTTTGATGATTGGTAAATTGTGATGGTCCCCCTGATTCAGTAACCGTTTTTGGCTTCCAGGTCTGTTTTGTTTTACCAGTGTGTTCTTTAAAATTTTAACTTCATGATTGTCTGAAGTTTTTGAATTGTCTGGTTTTACAGAAACAGATGTTTTGTTAACCACATCGGTTTTAATTGCCTTTTCAATTTTCTTGACTTGTTGGCGTTTTTGTTTCATTTCCCTTTCTTTTACAAGGCGGGGATCTTGTTTTACCAAAACAGTTTGCCTCCGGTCAGTTTGGTCACGGGGAACATCAACTTTTCCTTTTTGTTTATGAAGATATGGACAATTTTGAATTATATGTCCAATTGTTCCACACTCAAAACATGATCTTCTTTCAACAAACCCCGAAGTATCATGTGATCGTTTGATTCGGCTTCTTTTGTACTTGAGCCGGTGATTTTTCTTTTGGCTTGGTGTGATTTTGCTGTTTCTGCACTGGTGGTAATTTCTTGTTGCCAAATTGTTTTCGAATTTCGGCCTTTGGAATAGGAGGACACTGTGTAACTGTGACACGTGGTCCTGTCTTTCCCAAAAACTTACTTGTCGAGTTTTCAAAAACTTTGCTGATTAAGGATTGATTCACATTCTTAATGGGAAAGTCTTTGTCTGAATAAATCTTATCATCACCAACCAGAGTGTACAGCAAGTTCACACTCTCCGACTCTTTTGCAGACGAGGACTCAACTGCAACAGTCTTAGCGGGTTTTGCAGGAGGATCACATAGAATGTGATTATCGAGAGGTATGTCCTCATTTTTGACTACCGCATCAGACTTTGCTGGGACAGCATCATCAGATTCATCATCAGAAGAATCAGCATCCTCAGTAATGACTGGAGGATCCTGATTCAATTCAGCAGAAGACACACATGTATCTGCTGATACATCCGAATCTGATGACACTTCCTTTGTATATCCGAGCCCTGCTGCAAATTCTTTCACATCTAGAGGAACAGATGGTTCAAAGAACACTCTATCCTCCTCATCCGGCATGGGATCATAATTATGTCTCACTGGTGGTGGACAATTCTTATAGCCTATGCACGTGACGTCCCTTTTCTCCTTTTGGACATCAATGATGTGATCCAACACATAGCTAGAACTCAAATAACTATCTAACTTGAGTTGGATTGCCTCACTTTCCGTTTTTACACAAGCCATCGCTTTTTGCATTGTCTCAAGGCGAGATATATACAAATTAATGTCTGTTTGTTTTCTGGAAACCATTTTAGTTAACTCGGTTTTATCTTTCTTTAACTTTTCGATTACCGATTTAAACTCCTTTTCATGATTTTCATAAAACATATTGGCTTCTGTGCATTTGGAAAGGTCCACAGTCAATTTCTGATTGTGAATAAAAGTCACATCATACTTTTCTTGCAAAGCTTCATGCTTACTTTTCATGTCACACAAATTCTCATTCACTGTAGTATGTTTGTCTTGCAAGTCAAACAAACTAGCTTGTAAAGCATCATGTTTGCCTTGCAACTCAGACATACTTTTCTCTACATCAGCACATCTAGCACGCAACCTATCACATTCATCACAATTTACAACAGTGGGTTCATCGACACATACCTGACTTGATGAACCGTCGACATTAGCCATAAAGGCTGAATGGAGAGAAGACGAAGAATAAGCAGCTTGATCCACCAGAATAGATCTTCTATCCCTTAGTGCTGCAGCTTCCTCCAAAAGCTCATCAATATCAGCATCAACCGAAACATTTGCTGTCTCACCCACATGATCATCACCTGAACTGGATGATTCTTCATCAACACTCCTGCTGTACCCAGAAGAGTCTTCATCTTCAGAAGATTAACCACCACTGGCGGAAGATTCTCCACCACTGGTGTGAACTAAATCCTTCACAACTTGAGCAAAACATGCTGTTCCATCTGGAGCATCACCACTCAACTGGATTGACCAGTCACAACCTTCATCCACTTGAACCACAAGTGCCCGGTTGGCTTGGTTGTTGACAGGCACTAATGTACGCTCATTGTTTCTATTCTGGTTCTGCTGGTTGCCTTGGTTTCTGAAGGGGTTCTGGTTCCCGTGCTGTGCTGGCTTTGTACATTCCCTTTTAAAGTGACCCCGTTCACCACAGTTGAAGCATTTTACTGCCTGTTTATCGAACCCATACTTGGTGTCTTTCTTGCTTTCCAAGCGGGTTCTGCCAGTACTTTCCATCCAATCCTTTGCTCTTCTCACAGCACTAGCAAAGGCCCACTTGATATCCATCAAGTCCATCTCTTCCTTATCAATCTGCCAATAGTCTTCTTGTGTCAGATTAATGTTGCCAATCTGACCTTCTATTAACCCACAGTACGCGCTCACTACAGTGTTAAGCAGCTCCATGTGTTCCCTTGCTACTTCTACACTGACTTTAGAGAAGCTTGAAGTGTCGAGCTGTACTGTATTTGGCTTTGATTGCTGACCAGCAGATGATGTTCCTCCATAACATGCATGTTGTTGTTGAGTAGGAGGAGGAGGAGGTGGTTGTATTGGATTTCCATACATGTCTGTGGTGGGAGGTGGCTTAACAGGAACTTGCACTGGATTGCCATACATATCCGTGCTTGTGACAAATGCCGTTTGAAGTGGAGCATGTGGACTGGTTCTTGCAGACGAAGAACTGGAAGTTCCATAATACATTTCTGGATTTTGTGGCAATGGAACTCTTTTTGCCTTTAATGTTTCCTCCTGATCCTTGTTTTCTAAAAGCTGCACGAAGTCGTTGATATTTGTAGTTCTCAACACTCCGTTATACTTCAAGATTTCCAAGAAACTACTCCATTGGGGAGGCAAAGCATCAGCAAACTTCTTCACCACTTCTACTGTAGTTGTTGCTACACCAAAATTGTTCAACTTTGTAAGCAAGTGATAAAACCGGCTTGTCATGTCTCCCAACGACTCCTTATCCATGCACGTGAAACAGTCAAATTCTTTCTTGAGCAGATCATGACGCAATTGACGTGTTGCTTCATTCCCTACTCCTTTGGTTTTCAACCCGTCCCACAGCTTCTTTGTTGTCTTGAAACTGACAAACTGGTGATAGATATCTTTGCTTAACGCCTGAGTGAGAATGGCGTATGCTTTCTTTTCCAGATCATATGTTTTCTTTTGATCTTCAGGAAGATCGGCAAACGTAGCAGTGTCTGAAGCAGCAACCTCTATAGCTTGATCAAAATCGGTAGTGAAACGTATCCACAGTTCGGTGTTTTGACCAAGAACGTATGTACGGAATCTATCAACCCAGCCCGGATATTCATTTAAGTGCATCAACTTTGGAGGTCGATTCAAACTTCCGGTTTCGCTTTCGCTCAATAAGATACTTTGAATGCTCGGAGTTTGATTCGATACTAATGCCCATTGACTTGACGATATGGCATTTGCTTGTGAAGATGTCGATACCGGAGATTCGGCCCATGAAGGAGATAGACTTCTACTCGTGTACTTTCCACTATCTGGAGCCGGTGTACCCCACCATGAGGGAGTGGAACCTGTACTTGTGTATTTTCCACTATCGGGAGCCGGAGTTCCCCACCTACTCGGATTCATGTTTGATAAGAAAAATAAATTCTATATGAATATCCCGAAAGATAATAGCCAGCCGAAAGATCCAACCTCGAAAGACAAGACAAACAGAAACTGTTAAACTTGAACAGACAAGAATTGAAAGATAATACTTGTTCGAAGGATCAGCACTTGTTCGAAGGATCAACAGTGTTCGAAAGATCACTGTCGAATTTCGAACAATGATTTCGAAAGATTCACAATTTCGAAAGATTCACAATTGAAAGATCCTTATCTTTCGAATATATATCCTTATCTTTCGAATATATATCCTTCGAATAGATTACCTGGATCGAAGGATAAGTCTCAGACTTCGAAAGACTGTTCGAAAGATGATTATCTATCGAAGCTTCCTTGATCGAAAGATCATCTTTCGATTTCGAAGGATATCCTTCGATCGCTTCTGACACAGCTGACACTGAGATGACAGGTTGGTAAAAAGGTGATGGGTTGGTAGTCAACTTTCGGCAAAAGGGTATGGTCAGACCTTACCTTTTCACCAAACAGGATTTGACTAATAAAATATTCCTAAAAAGGAAAATCTTATCCAGAGAGTCCGGTCACCGGAACACGCCGAAATTATGGCCGGAAATCACCAAGTTTCTTAAAAACAAGTTTTAAGTTACCCAACCCGTCCTTGAAAACACCCGGTAAGTCTAGAACACTTTTTTATGTTTATAAATGCAAGAAAAACCACCAAAACGGGTACTAAACCAAGTGTCCAAACACACCAAGATCTTGCAAAAACTCGGTTTTAACAAGGAAAAGAGCCTTGGCTCTGATACCACTTGTAGGTCCCTCGGAGGATGAGGTCAAACCTTAACCTTGTTATGTGAAACACACTAGCAAGTGCGGAATCCAAGCTAGTATGCAAACCGAGTTGAAACAAGCATAAACACAAGACACACAAAGTTCACCGATTAACACTACTTGTATTAATACGTATGAAGGTTCGATTACAAGCTCAATGTTTACAAATCTGTTTTGTAAACTCTCTAATAGTGTGTGTGTGTGTTCTATCTCTCTATCTCACTTGTCTGCTTGTCTCTATGCATCTCTCTCTGTGAAATGAACACACTGCATGGGTATATATACCCGACACAGAATGTCTGGTCGAAGGATCATGATGACTGATCGATAGATGATCTATCGAGCATACTGCCATCGAAGGATTCACATATACCTCGAAGGATGGTATATCCTTCGAGGTCCATCAGTATCCTTCGTGTGATATCTTTCGAGCTCATCGAAGGATGGAACCAATCCTTCGACGATACATCCTTCGACACAGACATTACAACCATTTTCTAAACTGTTTGGCCAAGTCAAACCGGAGGATGGTTGACTTGGTCAAACTTACAAGACTAACAAAGACATCGTTTTACATCATGACCGAATGCAGACAAAGTACAGACACAAGTGCACCAACAATTAGGCGACTAGATCCTCCTAGCCGGTCCTACAGAAACCCGCGCGCCTGACGGGTAATGTGTAATGGGTATGAGGCTATGAGCCATGGTTTAACAATTGGATACGAGACTGTGATTACCAAAACCCGTCTGATATCCAACCCATTATCTCATATTGTCTTAAAGAGTTTCTTAAAACATAAAAGTGGGTAACCAGCTTATTTTAGGCCGGAAAAACTATTGTGGTTCCAAAATTTTATTTAATGGTTTTACATAGGAAAATCATTATCAAGTGCCATGACGGCGTGTTTGCAGCCGTTTAACAGTCGGTTTTCGCAGCCATTTAACGACGTGTTTGCAGTCGTTTAACAGTCGGTTTACGGTTGCATACACGTCGTTAAACGTCTGCAACGTAAATTATATGCATGTAACTTATTTACCCTTAAGTGGTTCATGATGGCTTCCCTGTGCGTTTGTGAAACTTTATCCCATCCCATTTTATCGAATGGGATGGTCCGCCACATATACAAACCTGGATGGCTGGATCAAACGCCCATGGTGAAGAAAATGATAGGGCCTAGCTATCCAATTACATGTGAGGGAGAAATCAAGCTACAGAATTGGAGATATGGAATGAGCTTAATTAAGATCTATGAATAAAAGCATTTACAAATAACAATAAATGCTTCATCTATGCTTAATTAAGATCTATGAATAAAAGTATTTACAAAACGGGTTAGTGTGGGATAAAGTTCAAAACTGACATTTACAAACAGGTCAATTTGGTAAAAAATTTACTCCAAACTTACCATATGTAAAAGGTTGATTATTGTATAATGATTTTTTTAGTATTATGATATAAGGAAGAAATGTGATGGGAGCTTGTGTTATGACTTCTCAAATTCAGAAAACTTTTTTGGCAAATCATCAGTTTAAGCAGCCTTACGAGTAGGGGTGCAAACAAGTTGAGCTACTTGGGCTCGGCTAAAAAAACAACTTGAAACAAGCAAAGCTTAAACAAACTGAAGCCCGAACCCAAGCTTAAAAACAAGCTTGTTTAGTAAACAAGCCCGAGCTTCCCTTATCGAGCTCAAGCCAGCTCGCAAGCCTAAAAGAGCCCACTATACTTATAAATTTAATTAGTAAATTAAATAAATTTTAAATAATAATAAATACTATTTTTAAATATATTTTCATAAGCTAAATGAGCTCAAGCTCGTCTCGTCTGGTTTGCACCCCTACTTAGGAGTACAAGGTCAGTCGACTAAATAAAACCAAGGTTGATCATTAACAAGATCTTAGTCAATATACTTAGCCATGATCATTAACGAGATCTTAGTCAATATACTTAGACAAAGCAGGTCAAGACTATATATGCAAATGAAGCATGCGAAGGTATCCTAGGTTTATATAATAGATTTACTTTTTTGAGGTTGCAACTATTTTAACATATGAATAAATGCTGATCAAAGGCCAACAACAAAATAAACCAGTCAACAACAAACAAAACTTGGCATGTGGCAATGGAAGTTAATCAAAGGTCTACACTAAGAGATTAAAACACTATTCAACAAACATCTAGGAATCTAGATATCATATCTCAAATATCACGTAACCAAATCTTACCTTATAAAATATGGGGCCTTTATAGTGATAAATATTGAATCCAAGAGGAAAGCGGCATCTTTCATCTACAAAAGGCTAAAATCTACATGGAGCTCAAAAAATTATATCACATCATGTTTCATGAATTACAATATCCCAAACCTGAACTTGGATTCAAGTTTTTAATCAATGGAAAGGAATATCTTTTTGGTGGAATAATCAATTAAAAATATTAATAACAAAGTCAAACAGTATCAATTATCACATTCAAACAGATAACATATTAGCATACACTAGGGGCATGTTTTGCTAAGCTTTTCCAACCAACTTATTGACTTATTGACTTAATCAAAAAACTAAAAAGGAGTTTTATTGTTTGGCAAACCTAAAAGTTCTTTTCAAAATGACTTTTTGAAAAAAAGAAAAAGGAGTTTTTGAGAAGTTAACATGTTGTGACTTTTTGATCAGCTTATAACTTTTGAAACACCAAATTACCAGATTACCCCTGATTTAACACTCCTTATATTATTTGTTTGTCCCTTTTATTCATTTTACATCAATAAACTATGGCAAACACTTTTTCAAAAACAACTTATTGATTTATTGGCTTTTCCCACCTTATAAGCTAATCCAAACACTTTTTTAAAAACTCATTTTCAAAAAGTTATAAGCTAATAAGTCCTTTTCACAAAAAGTCATTTTTTGACTTAAATAAGCTTTTAGCCAAACATGCCCTAGAAGTCTAAAATAGATTGGTAATTACCTTTAAACAGGCATGGTGAAGCCAGAAGCCAAGGCATGGTGAAGCCAGAAGGCAAGACCAATCCGAATAAGTAATAACCGGTTTCATACAACACTTCAACATAACTCATAAGTCAAAACAATTTTAAAAGTTCATATAAGAAAACTACTAATATTCAAATAACTAAAATAAAGAGATGTGAGAACTCAAGATACAACAATTAGTTACTAGTCTCCTAACGAATAAACTTAAAAATCAATAGAAAAATTGGTAGAAGCATTTCTTCGAGCAACTGATGTGCATCTTCAAACCAACAATATTGATTCTTAAAATCAGCAATATCGATTCTTCAAACCAGCAAAATTGATTTTTTAAGGACTTGGGTTTACTACCAACAAAATCGTAAACCAGATAGGAGATCATATATAGATTTGAATCAAAGAACAAAAAACATTGAGTTCAATAGACGGTTATCCTTACCTCTTAAGCAGCACCACCGCTAGACAAATCCATGACCGAATATCTCGAACTATTGAAATTGTAGGTCACGGAGATCTAATCTCTGAAGTCGAATAATCAATTCTTATTGCTATGTTTGATAGCGAGACATAGAGAATGGGGGATGTTAGAGGGCAGATGCTCAATTTAGGTTTTGAGAATTAGGTTTAGGTTTTGAGAATTAAGGGGAATTTGGGTTAAGGAGAAAAGATGGAAAAATTGGGCGGGATGATTTTGGTGGGGTGGGAAGCTTGAAATTATTTAGAAACTGAAAGTGTATTGGAATTGGAAAACGAGAAATAAATATTTATTAATAATATAATTAAATTAAAAAATCTAAGTTAAACATCAATATTTAGTAATTAGTAGTTTTATTCTTTGTTATAAAATCCACGGCCAAGTAGGTACACTTCAATTATTTGTTAAAAAATTATCCGTGGCTAAGTAGGTACATTTCAATAACATGTAATATCGGGGTGACTCGCTTTCAGTTGAACACAAATACTATACTTTCACTTTCACTGGGACTTCTTTGTTTTACTATGTTTGTAAAACAATAGACATGAGGAAGCAAAACATAGCCAAGCGATAGAAACAGTTCGGTTTTGTTAACGGGTTGACCTTAAAACAGTTAACACCGGACTTTGAACACCACGAACAAATATGGCATACATAAAGTGCCACTAAAATTATGTGTCAAACAAATATGGCATACACAAAGTGCCACTAAAAACCAAAATTAGTGACTTAAAAGCTAAATGTCACTAAAAGTGTGTGTCAAACAAATATGGCATACGTAAAGTGCCACAAAAAACCTAAATTAGTGGCACAAAAGCTAAATTCCGTTAGAAGTGTGTGCCACTACATGGCATTTTTTTTGTAGTGAATGGTCTCATGTCTCCCATACCCTCTTTACATCACATCATATATTTTGGCTCAAGTATTCTAATTTCTAAGATAATGGTCTTCTCATATGTCATTCAGTGAAACTAACACACATTATTTGTTAGTCTTTTATATTGTAATTTATTATATAATAAGTTCTATTAATATATGATACATAAAGAAAATAAGAATATCATATTCAAGCTTCAAGTGGATCGGTGTCATCCAACCATGGCAGCATTGTTATAAAGTCAAAAACTAATTAGGTTACAAAACTATAAATAATCAACATGTCTATGCATAAGGTAGTTGTATTTTTAGCCCCTTGGGATTTTTTCAAAACAATTATTCATTTCTAACCTTAAAATTTCAATCTTTGACAATTTAAGTCTAAATATTCAATCTTTAGTAATTTAGCCCCTTTAATTAATTTGATTTCTCACTTCTAATTCAAAAGTGTTCACCTTTTGCAATTTAACCCCTTGATTATTTTACTTTAACCCAAAGTTTTTCATCTTTTACAATATAACCCCAACACTTTTTACTTTCAATTTTGATCCCTTATACTTTGCATCTTTCTCAAATTCGTTTCGTTCTAAAATTTTCAAGTTAACACCACAACGTGCATGTGGAGTTCAACGTTTTTTCATCTACTTTTCCCATTTGACAGGTCCATCGCAGCGCGTCTATTTTTTCTTTTGATAGGTCTGTCACAACGCGCAGGTCAGGGATCCTGATTTAGTTATTATTTTCTATATATGTTTTACACATGCTCGCGGTTATGTAAAAAACATTTGCATTTCATCTAATCTATATACTTGATAAAGTAAACCATTGGATAAAATGCAAATGTTTTTTACATGACCGCGAGCATGTGTAAAACATATATAGAAAATAATAACTAAATCGGGATCCCTGACCTGCGCGTTGTGGCAGACCTTTCAAAAGAAAAAATAGACGCGTTGCGATGGACCTGTCAAGTGGGAAAAGTAGACGAAAAACGTTGAACTCCACATGCACGTTGTGGTGTTAACTTGAAAAATTTAGAACGAAAAGTTAAACCAAAAATTTACGAAAGATGCAAAGTATAAGGGATCAAAATGGAAAGTAAAAAGTGTTGGGGTTAAATTGTAAAAGATGAAAAACTTTGCGTTAAAAGTAAAATAATCATGGGGTTAAATTGCAAAAGGTGAACACTTTTGAATTAGAAGTGAGAAATCAAATTAATTAAAGGGGTTAAATTGCTAAAGATTGAATATTTAGACTTAAATTGTCAAATATTGAAATTTTAAGGTTAGAAATGAATTTTTGTTTTGAAAAAATCCCAAGGCTAACAATACAACTACCTTATGCATAAACATGTTGATTATTTATAGTTTTGTAACGTAATTAATTTTTGACTTTATAACAATGCTGCCATGGTTGGATGACACCAATCCACTTGAAGCTCGAATATGATATTCTTATTTTCTTTATGTATCATATATTAAAAGAACTTATTATAAAATAAATTACAATATAAAAGACTAACAAATAATGTGAGTTAGTTTCACTGAATGACATGTGAGAGGACGATTATCTTAGAAATTAGAATACTTGAGCCAAAATATATGATGTTATGTAAAGAGGGTATGGGAGACATGAGACCATTGTACCTTATGCAAGCCTACAAAACAATTATCTTAGAAAATGGGATGTTGGACTTTCCAAGGGCAACCCATTTTATCAAAATTGACCACTCTATTGGTTGATTATAACTTTTGTGTCACAAGTTATCCAATTTAATGTGGTAAAATAAGTATAATAGTAATTTATCTTAATTCGGTTTAACAGTTTCTTTAATATAAAATAACAATTATTCTCATATTTCTTGTGTTTTGATTTCTTATGAGAAACAACAAAATATATTTCTATTTTTCACAATTTAAATTTTTAAGCCAAATAACTAGGGGTGTTCAAAAATACTTATATTGTATCCATAAATCCAATCCGAACTTTTTAAAAATTTAATTTTTATTTTATATCAGATGCCCGAAAATGTCCAAAAATTTATATTCGGATATCCAAAACTATCCGAAATATCTATCTGATTCCGAATAATAAAAAATAAGAATTAAATAAAAAAATTGGATATTCAGATTTCTGATTCACTATTCGACCGAGGATCAGAAATTTTGGATATGGACGTGGATAGTGAAATCAGGTATCCAAAATTTTTGGATATCTGAATTTTCGGATATCCGATTTTGAACACCCCTACTGAAATAACAATTACTTATAGCTATCTATTATACCTGCAAGTAATTTGGTAGGAGTATGATATAAAGTAATTTGATAGGAGTATGACATCAAATTTAACACATACCATGGCGTGAGTGGATTGAGTTATTGAACAAAAATGAGTCGTATTCGTGTGAGCCAACACTACATATATTAAATTCTTTAAAAATTAGAATTAAAAACTGAAAAGTTTATAATTATTAAAATCCAACATGTACGTTTACGACAGGTTTTATTTCAATGTTGTTCATTATGACTTGCCAACTTGTTTGATCTTTTAAATAGACGTGCTACATATGTCGTATTATAGTTACATGGATTTACGTGTGTCCATATTCGAGGTATTATCCTTGATGGAAATACATAAACAGTCTTATTCGGGTTGGTTTGTTCGGGTCACATGCCCCTAGGTCTTGGATTGGATCTTTGTCTTCCTATGTGACTCATAATTAGCCCTAGTTTAATTTGCTTGGTTGGCTTAATGATTTCCATTATGCATGGGACCTAATCCATCTGACAAAGTTTACTTCTAATGTTGTCTTATGCAATGATCATAATAACTAGTGAATATAGAACAATATTTGTAATCATTAATATATGAGGGGTTCTTGCAGACAACAGAATTATATAACTATGTATGAGTGCATATAAAACAACATAACTGTTTTCAACTTTAATCATTTTGTTAACGAAATATCATAAAGGTGTTTACTTTAAGGCATGTTTAAAACACTAGTGTCTATTCAATTAAGTGGTTACATTAAATCCATGAAATACTTGAATATTCTTGCTTACTTGTGAATCATCATAGATGTATTAAAACATATAAATTAGACCTATGCACTTTTAAATCACGCCTGGTATCTAATTTTAAGGAGAAGTGACCCATTTGTCTTTTTGGATGTGAATTGTCTATATATGAAAATAATGTAGATACGTGAATTTGTTAACGTATTTTCATGTTAATACTTGGGGCAAAACTTGTGATAAAGGATTTATAAACATGACAAAATAAATTAACATTCGAATTTTCATATTTATCAATATTATAATTATCTAACTAC
This sequence comes from Helianthus annuus, assembly GCF_002127325.2. NCBI lineage: Eukaryota > Viridiplantae > Streptophyta > Magnoliopsida > Asterales > Asteraceae > Helianthus > Helianthus annuus. Next base: position 22,418,931 of record NC_035436.2, on the reverse strand, counting down.
AACAAGTGACATTAGAACTATCGTCCCAAATAGTGAAACTTGATAATCTAATCTAAAAATTCTAAAAAGTTTATATGAGTACATCCATAGGCTTTTAGGTCCATGATCTCTAATTTTCACTCGTTATCCACTCCAAAAGATTGACACAATAAAGATTACGGTACCTATGGAGTAATTTCGAGGTCAGATGCCGCAAAAAAAAAACAACGTAACCAGTAGGAAATTTGTAGTCCCTAAATGTTTTTGTTTTAAATAGACTGACTCACATCCCTTTTTGGACCAAATATATGACACGAAACACATTGGTGTCGAGTTTACAGGAAGTTGTTTCGCATTTGCTGCGGTGGGTGCAATTGAAGGAATAAACGCCATCAGAACAGGTCAACTCTTATCATTATCAGAACAACAACTTCTTGATTGTGATTCGAGCGACAGAACCTTCCATTGCGACGGAGGGCAGGTCTGTGGCGTATTTACTTTCGTCAAAGAGCATGGAGGTATAGCTACAGATGAGTTCTACCCTTATGTAGGTAAAAGGGAAATATGTAGGTCCCTTTTCGCGGAGGAGTACGAACCTAAACCTTGTTATACAAACCTACTAGCAAGTGCGGAATCCAAGCTAGCAAGCAAACCGAGTTAGTAGCAAGTAGAGAAACAAACACACGAGTTCACCGATTAACACAACTTGTATTAATGCAATGAGGGTTCGGATACAAGCTCAATGTTTACAGAAGTGTTCTATAAACTCTCAAAGTGTGTGTGTGAGTTCTGGACAGAATGCTCTCAATGCTCTCTATCTCTCGGGTGTGCAAATGGCAGAACTAACTCTCACACAACACATGCATGGGTATATATACCCAGCTCAGCAGGTCTGCTCGAAGGATCCGAAAGATGGGCCGAAGGATCATCTTTCGGATACAATGCTTTCGAAGGATAAGCAGGGACCTCGAAGGATAGTCTTTCGAGGTCTATCGTTCGAAGCATATCTTTCGATGAGATCGAAGGATCCAAATTATCCTTCGATCTCTACATCATCCTTCGATCAGAACATCTCTCAACATACAATCTGTTGTCCAAGTCAAACCGGAGGATGGTTGACTTGGTCAACTTACAACACAAATCAGGACATCGTTACATAAGACCGAATACAGACAAAGTACAGACACAAGTGCACCAACAAACTCCCCCTTGGCTGTAGCTTTGTCTTTGATCTCTAAGCTTTGTCTTGTTCTTCTAAAAGTGTAGACTCGTCTTGAACTTCGACGGTCTTTGGTCTTCAGGTTTTCAAAACTCTGATGTCCTATCATGTCTTCAATGTCGGAGGATCTTCAAAGTCTTCACGTCTTGAAAGTAGAAAGTGTATCAACAAACTACCCGTATCATGTAGGAAGTGTGTTGACAAACTCCCCCTTAACATAAGCTCCCCCTTGAGTTATGCTCGTGAAAAGACTTTATCTTTATGAAGTGAGATCCTTGTGGTGATGATGATGGCCAGCGGCGACTCGATCACCTTCATTCATTGAGTGCCTTCGTGTCTTCATTCCAAAGCTCGTCATCGACCATGTTCTCCTAGCCTTTAGAATCTGCACATGCAAGAAATCTAAACGCGTAATGAGAACAACTGCTTGGAATATAGTTAGCATAAACAAAAGACACACGTATGACCATGTCACAATCAAACACCGTCCGACAGTTTGAAAGTTTAATAGATTTGCCAATTTTAGCCTTTTAACTTTCAAACATGCAAATTTCGACCGTTTATGAAGATTTAGTCAGTTCGGTTTTCAGTCAGGTTTCAGGTAGCGAAGACTTGAGCTCCAACATCGTACGATCGAAAATAAAGCAGAAATAAAATCTTTTTGGCTTTTGTAAAGTTTATATTAAAACAAGCCTAAAATCTTTTTGGTATTTTTGAAATTAAAAGACAACAATTTAAAATCCTTTGAGTGTTATCAAACGACATCACCGCTAATGTCGTGCTGATATGCACCAAACGACGAAACTGTTTAAAAGAAATAATAACAGTTAAGCAGTAAATAAATATATACAGACATTCTTTTTGTGAGTTTCGAGGGTAAGAGAATCATATCAGTGTACGGTCATGCCAAAACACTCTTGTTGTTTAGTTAGTTAACATTAAGATAAGCATCCTATAACAATTATCGGTATTGTTGTCCACTTAAGCTCAACTTATCAGATGTAATCATGTTTAGAGGATACGTTAATGTATGATTTATACTTACCGACCGGTGTTCATCCACATCACGACACATTCCCGTATCAAGGTATGCACGAGAGTTCATCTTACCGGTGAGTATACCGATTATCATCTGTTTGACCGTATAAATTGTGAGATACTCACTTATTTTGATTCGAAAACAAGCCCTTTGTGATATAATCACTTATTGATGAGGAACTTGATTTTCGTATGCATGAGGGCACAGGTGCAAGTCCGTGAACAGGTCAGTACTTCCGTACAGCAGAGAGACGAACTTGACACCCGGAAAAATGTGATATTTTATCACTTATTTGATTTGGACATGTGATTGTTTATCACTTATTGAGGTCGAATGCAGTATGCAATATGTACACGTATGTATAGTATCATGGAAGATCTAGACTTGCGTCCCCGTTATTTTTCGGTAAAAGATACAACCATGATACCCAGATGATAAGCAGCATAAAGACCGAATATCTCAGAACCTCGGCAATCTATCAAACGAAATTTCGGTACTAAGACCATATGCCAATGAATGGTTCCCACCTGGTCTTCAGTCGATTAAGATTTATATCACCCTGCACACTTTAAAATGATTGTGAGCCTACCGATACATCTTATATAGAGCTGCTTATCGTTTTTCATTTAAGGTTTAAAGAGGTTTGGATAGACCACTGATGTACTATCATTTTCTCTTTTGCTCGCCAGGAAACTCATTTTTGTTTTTCTATTGTTTTTGTGTTTTTGAAATTTTTCGATGTTTTTGGATTTTCAGAATTTTGGATTTACTCCCCCTAAAATCAACAAACTAAGATAAATTTAAAGAACACACAAAGATATTTACAAAAATGATTTTCCGATGTTGGTTTTACTCTTGCTTGACCTTAATGCCGTTTACCAATAATAAAAAGTCAAATCTTGATTTGTCAAAAGCTTTGGTAAATAAGTCGGCACGTTGGTCATCGGTGTGGACCTTAACAACATCGATTAGCCTTTTCTCAAAGCAATCACGTATGAAGTGATATTTGATTTCGATGTGTTTGGTCTTTGAATGCTGCACAGGATTTCTAGTGATATCTAAAGCAGCAGAATTATCAACGTAAATAGGAGTAGTTAGGAATTCAAAACCGTAGTCCCGCATTTGTTGTTGGATCCAAAGAACTTGGGAGCAACAACTGGAGGCAGCAATGTATTCAGCTTCGCATGTTGATGTAGCTACACACGTCTGCTTCTTGCACTGCCATGTAACTAGGCGATTTCCCAAAAACTGACATCCAGCCGTTGTGGATTTGCCGTCGATTTTGCATCCGCCAAAATCAGAATCACTGAAAGCTACCAATTCAAAGTTATTATCCCTAGGGTACCACAGACCGGTGTCAGGGTACGCCTTCAAATAACGAAAAATCCTTTTAACAGCAGCGAGATGTGAGGCCTTCGGATTAACTTGATATCTGGCAAGCAGGCACGTTGGGTACATTATGTCTGGCCTTGATGCTGTGAGGTACATAAGAGATCCGATCATGGCGCGATAGATTGAAGGGCTAACAGCTTCTCCCTTCAAATCTGGAGTAATTCCGTGATTGGTTGGCAATGGGGTACTAATGGGCGTTGCATCAGACATCTGGAATCGGCTCAAGATGTCACCAACATATTTAGGTCTTCATCAGTTTGTTACTACCGGATTAATACAAAGTTTGTTATGTTTATCCTCTCTTATCTCTTCCATCTTTGAACCAAGTGTTTCAACACACCAAAACTTGTAAAAACCCGGTTTTAAACAAGGTTAAGAGCCTAGGCTCTGATACCACTTGTCGAAAGATATCTTTCGACATCGAAAGATCATCCTTCGATATCTTTCGATCAAGGAGGGCTCGAAAGATTTATATCCTTCGACCCATCCTTCGAAGTCTGAAACATATTCTTCGACAGAGGAATCTTTTCGAAAGACTAGTGTCCGAAAGATTAGGATCCTTCGTATTGGTGAATCTTTCGAGATCTGTTGTTCGAAAGATAAGGATTTGGCTCGAAAGATAAGGATCTTTCAAAGGGAATCTTTCGAGTTCTTGAATCTTTCGAAATCATTGTTCGAGAGTCAACAGTAATCTTTCGAGTACTGTTGATCCTTTGAACAAGGTTATATCTTTCGATTGAGGTTTGTTTATTGTTAACAAGTTTCTGTGATTTCAGATCTTTCGACCAGGATCTTTCGGTTGTGTTATCTTTCGGATCTTTTTTTCTTAGCATTTATTTTGCTTATCTATCATGAATCCGAGTTGGTGGGGAAGTCCGGCTCCAGACAGTGGAAAATACATGAATACCAGTCAATCTCCATCATGGGCCGAATCTCCAGTTTCTACATCCTCACAAGCAAATGCCACTCCAGCTGGTCAATGGGCGTTTGTTTCAAATCAAACTCCGAGTATTCAAAGTCTTCTACTAAGCGAAAGTGAAACCGGAAGTTTAAACAGGCCTCCAAAGTTGATGCATCTTCATGAATATCAGGAATAAACGCCATCAGAACAGGTCAACTCTTATCATTATCAGAACAACAACTTCTTGATTGTGATTCGAGCGACAGAACCTTCCATTGCGACGGAGGGCAGGTCTGTGGCGTATTTACTTTCGTCAAAGAGCATGGAGGTATAGCTACAGATGAGTTCTACCCTTATGTAGGTAAAAGGGAAATATGTAGGTCCCTTTTCGCGGAGGAGTACGAACCTAAACCTTGTTATACAAACCTACTAGCAAGTGCGGAATCCAAGCTAGCAAGCAAACCGAGTTAGTAGCAAGTAGAGAAACAAACACACGAGTTCACCGATTAACACAACTTGTATTAATGCAATGAGGGTTCGGATACAAGCTCAATGTTTACAGAAGTGTTCTATAAACTCTCAAAGTGTGTGTGTGAGTTCTGGACAGAATGCTCTCAATGCTCTCTATCTCTCGGGTGTGCAAATGGCAGAACTAACTCTCACACAACACATGCATGGGTATATATACCCAGCTCAGCAGGTCTGCTCGAAGGATCCGAAAGATGGGCCGAAGGATCATCTTTCGGATACAATGCTTTCGAAGGATAAGCAGGGACCTCGAAGGATAGTCTTTCGAGGTCTATCGTTCGAAGCATATCTTTCGATGAGATCGAAGGATCCAAATTATCCTTCGATCTCTACATCATCCTTCGATCAGAACATCTCTCAACATACAATCTGTTGTCCAAGTCAAACCGGAGGATGGTTGACTTGGTCAACTTACAACACAAATCAGGACATCGTTACATAAGACCGAATACAGACAAAGTACAGACACAAGTGCACCAACAAACTCCCCCTTGGCTGTAGCTTTGTCTTTGATCTCTAAGCTTTGTCTTGTTCTTCTAAAAGTGTAGACTCGTCTTGAACTTCGACGGTCTTTGGTCTTCAGGTTTTCAAAACTCTGATGTCCTATCATGTCTTCAATGTCGGAGGATCTTCAAAGTCTTCACGTCTTGAAAGTAGAAAGTGTATCAACAAACTACCCGTATCATGTAGGAAGTGTGTTGACAAACTCCCCCTTAACATAAGCTCCCCCTTGAGTTATGCTCGTGAAAAGACTTTATCTTTATGAAGTGAGATCCTTGTGGTGATGATGATGGCCAGCGGCGACTCGATCACCTTCATTCATTGAGTGCCTTCGTGTCTTCATTCCAAAGCTCGTCATCGACCATGTTCTCCTAGCCTTTAGAATCTGCACATGCAAGAAATCTAAACGCGTAATGAGAACAACTGCTTGGAATATAGTTAGCATAAACAAAAGACACACGTATGACCATGTCACAATCAAACACCGTCCGACAGTTTGAAAGTTTAATAGATTTGCCAATTTTAGCCTTTTAACTTTCAAACATGCAAATTTCGACCGTTTATGAAGATTTAGTCAGTTCGGTTTTCAGTCAGGTTTCAGGTAGCGAAGACTTGAGCTCCAACATCGTACGATCGAAAATAAAGCAGAAATAAAATCTTTTTGGCTTTTGTAAAGTTTATATTAAAACAAGCCTAAAATCTTTTTGGTATTTTTGAAATTAAAAGACAACAATTTAAAATCCTTTGAGTGTTATCAAACGACATCACCGCTAATGTCGTGCTGATATGCACCAAACGACGAAACTGTTTAAAAGAAATAATAACAGTTAAGCAGTAAATAAATATATACAGACATTCTTTTTGTGAGTTTCGAGGGTAAGAGAATCATATCAGTGTACGGTCATGCCAAAACACTCTTGTTGTTTAGTTAGTTAACATTAAGATAAGCATCCTATAACAATTATCGGTATTGTTGTCCACTTAAGCTCAACTTATCAGATGTAATCATGTTTAGAGGATACGTTAATGTATGATTTATACTTACCGACCGGTGTTCATCCACATCACGACACATTCCCGTATCAAGGTATGCACGAGAGTTCATCTTACCGGTGAGTATACCGATTATCATCTGTTTGACCGTATAAATTGTGAGATACTCACTTATTTTGATTCGAAAACAAGCCCTTTGTGATATAATCACTTATTGATGAGGAACTTGATTTTCGTATGCATGAGGGCACAGGTGCAAGTCCGTGAACAGGTCAGTACTTCCGTACAGCAGAGAGACGAACTTGACACCCGGAAAAATGTGATATTTTATCACTTATTTGATTTGGACATGTGATTGTTTATCACTTATTGAGGTCGAATGCAGTATGCAATATGTACACGTATGTATAGTATCATGGAAGATCTAGACTTGCGTCCCCGTTATTTTTCGGTAAAAGATACAACCATGATACCCAGATGATAAGCAGCATAAAGACCGAATATCTCAGAACCTCGGCAATCTATCAAACGAAATTTCGGTACTAAGACCATATGCCAATGAATGGTTCCCACCTGGTCTTCAGTCGATTAAGATTTATATCACCCTGCACACTTTAAAATGATTGTGAGCCTACCGATACATCTTATATAGAGCTGCTTATCGTTTTTCATTTAAGGTTTAAAGAGGTTTGGATAGACCACTGATGTACTATCATTTTCTCTTTTGCTCGCCAGGAAACTCATTTTTGTTTTTCTATTGTTTTTGTGTTTTTGAAATTTTTCGATGTTTTTGGATTTTCAGAATTTTGGATTTACTCCCCCTAAAATCAACAAACTAAGATAAATTTAAAGAACACACAAAGATATTTACAAAAATGATTTTCCGATGTTGGTTTTACTCTTGCTTGACCTTAATGCCGTTTACCAATAATAAAAAGTCAAATCTTGATTTGTCAAAAGCTTTGGTAAATAAGTCGGCACGTTGGTCATCGGTGTGGACCTTAACAACATCGATTAGCCTTTTCTCAAAGCAATCACGTATGAAGTGATATTTGATTTCGATGTGTTTGGTCTTTGAATGCTGCACAGGATTTCTAGTGATATCTAAAGCAGCAGAATTATCAACGTAAATAGGAGTAGTTAGGAATTCAAAACCGTAGTCCCGCATTTGTTGTTGGATCCAAAGAACTTGGGAGCAACAACTGGAGGCAGCAATGTATTCAGCTTCGCATGTTGATGTAGCTACACACGTCTGCTTCTTGCACTGCCATGTAACTAGGCGATTTCCCAAAAACTGACATCCAGCCGTTGTGGATTTGCCGTCGATTTTGCATCCGCCAAAATCAGAATCACTGAAAGCTACCAATTCAAAGTTATTATCCCTAGGGTACCACAGACCGGTGTCAGGGTACGCCTTCAAATAACGAAAAATCCTTTTAACAGCAGCGAGATGTGAGGCCTTCGGATTAACTTGATATCTGGCAAGCAGGCACGTTGGGTACATTATGTCTGGCCTTGATGCTGTGAGGTACATAAGAGATCCGATCATGGCGCGATAGATTGAAGGGCTAACAGCTTCTCCCTTCAAATCTGGAGTAATTCCGTGATTGGTTGGCAATGGGGTACTAATGGGCGTTGCATCAGACATCTGGAATCGGCCAAACACAACAGTTCCGCACCATGGCTCTGATACCAATTGTAGGTCCAGGTTTCGGGACCGAAACCGTGATTTTCATGATAATGTTCAAAGATGGAAGAGATAAGAGAGGATAAACATAACAAACTTTGTATTAATCCGGTAGTAAACATTACAAGTCGGCCCGGTTACATGACAACCGAACTAATACCAAAGAAGTATACATCCGGGGAGAAACCAAGTGGTGATTTCTCCCGGTGAGGTCCCAGACCTCCTCACACTCTCTAGCACACACTTGTGCTCTCACTCTTGTGTTGCAAATGACAAAGTGTTGGTATTTATACCAAAACACAGGCTGCAGGTCGAAGGATCAGACTGTCTGGTCGAAACATCATCCTTCGATCAGACAGTCTTCGAAAGATACACACATACCTCGAATGATATCCTTCGATATCCTTCGAGGTCCATCCTTCGATGGGTATCTTTCGAGCTCATCGAAGGATATTCATAATCCTTCGATGCCTTATCCTTCGACACCAATAACAACACAGCAACTTTGTCTAGCAACACACACACACAGTCAAACCAACAACCCTCTCGTTTGACCACTTCAAACGAGCGGGTCTATACACGTTCGTTTGACCGTTTCACTAACTATTACAAATTCAGCATAAAATAATAACTAATCTATTCGACAAGCATCGGACACAAAATCTGCATCAACAAATTCCCCCTTGTCCGTTGCTGTCGAATGCTGAAAATGCAATTGCAATCAATCTTCAGCCAAGTATTCATCTTCTCTGTGTAGACAAATTCCCCCTTGACCGATGATCCAGGTAAGTAGCATCCTGATGCTCATTGTATAAGATTTCCCCCTCAAAGTACGCGTATCCGTGTTGAGTGTTGTGCAATTTCCTCAAAAGGATCAATTGACCGATCTTCCGCTGATCTTCCAAAACTCCAACCGGCATATGATAAAGGTTCCATTCTTAAACAACTGCATCAAGTCTTGATCTTCAAGTGTCTGTGCAAAACATTCCACGCTGAACCGTTTGAATCACCAGAAGATCATAAACTCTACCACCTGAGATTGCGTTTAGAATTTTACCGAAGAAATTCAACAAATGAAAAAAAATTTTTATCCCCCCATTTCTTTGGCAAAATCTCTAAACCTTAACAGATTCTTTCCACTTCAAAGAAACTGTCGTCAAATATTCACCAATTCCCTCCACCAAGCGGAACTGTTGTGTTTGGCCCATAATAGTCACGTTACCATGTTTGTCATTGCATCGGTAACCGTGACTACCCCACATTTTCAAACATCAAGTCTTCATCATCTCTTGTGTTCATCATGCTGCATCACCCCGCGTGTTCCCAAATCCCGTACGAATTTTGATGTTGAAACTTTGAAGCCCGGTATGAATAATCCTTGCGAACACCCGACCCGACTCCAAGTGAATTAAATGATTAACCCCAACACACTGTCTGAGTTCATAAAATTCCACAACATCTGGATCCTTCGAAACATCTGCATCAAACGAAAGATAAACACCAAGACAGCTTCGAAAGATGATCTTTCGAAGTCTTTCGAGCACATGTCACATATCTTTCGAGCATCTTTCGAGCACATGTCACATATCTTTCGAACACCTTTCGAAGTTGGACATGGCTGATCCTTCGTACACTTCAGAATTGATCCTTCGAAGTCTTTTTGATCCTTCGAAGAACTGATGATCTTTCGAGCACTCCTGTTCATCTTTCGAATCTCCTTGTTCGAAGGATGATCTTTCGAGATCGAAAGATATCTTTCGATGGTTCTGACACAAGGACAGAAAGTACGACAGGTTGGTGAAAAGTTGATGTGGTAGGTGACCAACTTTCGCACATTTCGAAGCATGAAAATTTGAATTTTGAATTTTGTTTCATCCTTCGACAAACTGTTCAATCTTTCGAGGACAAACAGCATCTTTCGAAAATTTGAAGCTGTCAAGAACATCAAGAACACGGAGGACTGTTCATCTGCAGATCTGACCGAAAACACTTTATATACAGTTTTTGATGATGGAAACTTGAAGATTTAGGAGAAAAACATAAAACCCAACACCCGGTTTAGCACAGATCTGGATATCCGGGTCCAGATCTGGGTTTTTCTCATTTTCACCTTTTTACATCTTGAACAAAAACCCACAAAAATCACAGATCTAGAGCACATGTGACTTAGTAAACGGTTAGTTTTACTAAATCGGGCACCATGGCTCTGATACCAATTGTAGGTCCAGGTTTCGGGACCGAAACCGTGATTTTCATGATAATGTTCAAAGATGGAAGAGATAAGAGAGGATAAACATAACAAACTTTGTATTAATCCGGTAGTAAACATTACAAGTCGGCCCGGTTACATGACAACCGAACTAATACCAAAGAAGTATACATCCGGGGAGAAACCAAGTGGTGATTTCTCCCGGTGAGGTCCCAGACCTCCTCACACTCTCTAGCACACACTTGTGCTCTCACTCTTGTGTTGCAAATGACAAAGTGTTGGTATTTATACCAAAACACAGGCTGCAGGTCGAAGGATCAGACTGTCTGGTCGAAACATCATCCTTCGATCAGACAGTCTTCGAAAGATACACACATACCTCGAATGATATCCTTCGATATCCTTCGAGGTCCATCCTTCGATGGGTATCTTTCGAGCTCATCGAAGGATATTCATAATCCTTCGATGCCTTATCCTTCGACACCAATAACAACACAGCAACTTTGTCTAGCAACACACACACACAGTCAAACCAACAACCCTCTCGTTTGACCACTTCAAACGAGCGGGTCTATACACGTTCGTTTGACCGTTTCACTAACTATTACAAATTCAGCATAAAATAATAACTAATCTATTCGACAAGCATCGGACACAAAATCTGCATCAACAAAATATGCGATACATCTAAGGTACAAACAAAACTAATGAATATAGTATAGATAACTAGATTACAATGCTTGTTATATCAAGTACAAACAGCTTTTAACATACGAATTGTACAAATAATTATAGCAATTATGTTCGAACCACTATAAGTATTATTACACTACCTTTTTGAAGTAGCGTAAATGCATAATAATAAATGCTATAGTTCATTTTGTTGAAGTGTGATACTTATTATCTACAACAGATCAATAGAGTAATATTAAAGCTACTTTAAAACTGTACCGTAATAATAATTCTTCTAGTTGAACCTACTTTAGTTTTTTGTATCATTCGCGCGTTAAAAGTTATTTGTATTTGATTCTAACAATCTGTGTTTTCAAACCAGTATGGTCATCACTCGGTAACTGTTGATGGAACCGAGTATTTGCCAGAACACGATGAAGAAGCGCTATTGAAAGCAGTGGCACATCAGCCTGTAACTTTTCAAATGGATCCTGGCGGTGACGGTTTCATGTTCTACAAAGAGGTAACATTTCAATCACGCATCGTTCATTTGTTATCGATATGTTGTTTAATAGTTCATGGTGTTTAGGGAATTTATAGTGGACCATGTGGAATGGAGCTGATGCACGCGATGTTGATAGTTGGATACGATCAGGATCCTGACGGAACCAAGTACTGGATTGTTAAGAACTCGTGGGGCGAAGGATGGGGAGAGAAGGGATACATTCGTATGCTACGCGGTACGGAGATCCAAGGGGTTTGCAACATGTATGGGCATTGTAATTTCCCTCTTAAATCTCCCAAAACTAAAAATGTTGAACTCTAGATTACAATTTTAATTATGTTCACTCTTCATTTTATATGTAACCATCCGAGAGAGAAAACATATGTCTAATGAGATTTTTTTGTTACTTTATGTTTCGATTATGAGATTTATTTTCTTGATAGACTATATAACATAAAGAATACACATAACAGACGGTTCACAAGCATAAACGAATGAACACGCATGAATATAAGCGAATAAGCGTAAACAAAAACAAACGAGCACCAATTAAAAGAAAAGGAAATTGGACTTTAATAATCTCACCTAGAGGTGGTTGGCCATTGGCACTATCACCTTTGAATATTACCACTAGCATTCCCACCTTTTAAGTATTTTTTTTTCTCACCTAGAGTTAAGTTTTTTTCCGAATTTCGAGGATACGAGTTGATTGATGTAAAACTTACCTGGAAACGGTGTTCCAAATAACGGAAACGGTGCTTTAATTCGGGTGTTTAAAATTCCAATTGATAAAATTTAAGCGGTTTGGCGCTCCGTTTCCAGATAAGTTTTACATCAATCAACTTGTATCATGTTCTGTTCAAATGCCCTAAAACATCAGTTCGAAATTGATAACAACATAATGAACTTTAGCGTTTTCAGGGGTCGTCTACTGCAAAGAAATTGTTGTAACGAATAATCCATCCTTAAACTTCCTCACCATTAAATTTTGGGAAATCAAGCCGACCGTGCGAACCAGCCGTTGATCTTAGTGTCTTGTACCCTATCATTACCCAATTTGCTGTTAGTCTCCGCCATTTGAGTAACTAATGTTGTCATACCGATCTGCAATACCATGGGGAGGGGGAAAACAAAATTCCAAAGAATACAAAAAATTGAAAAATTGGCTCTATATCCAACGAATGAAACTTTCCAGATATGAAAAGAAGTATTTTGTTTTGGTTCAACCCGTAGTCCCATATAAAAAAACGGATGGTATAAATTTAGGAAGACTTTTCCCAGCGGATCTCTTGCAGGAAAGTGATAATCTACAACTTCGAGTTGTCAATTATATCCTTTATTACGACCCAATTCTTGAAATTTGGGACACAAGTATTCAATTAGTTCGGACTTGTTTAGTGTTGAATTGGTAGCTCTGGTCTAAAATTGCTTGTTGCCCATCAATTACTCTTGTGTTATCTTGAGTTAACTTTTCCAATTTTTCCATTTCTTGGTGTCTCATCGGCATAAACAACGATCGTAACCCTAATTTTCCCAATTTGATTATAGAAAAAACACGCAATTGTAGATTGTCGTAACCTTGAATTGAAATGAAAACCAAGAACAAAATCGATGACTTGGAAGTGAAATTGATCGAAAGAGTGATCAATTTCGGTGAATTGAAATGAAGTCGAGTTGAAATTGATGGGAAGAGTGATCAATTTCCGCGAATTGTACAAAAGCTGATTGATGGATTTGAATGCGGAATTTGATGAATTAGGGTTTAAATTCAAGGGCGTCTAGAGAATCGAACAGCAACGTTGCAATAAGAAATTGAGAAGAATCATAAGAGGAACACCAGTCAATTCCTTATTGAGATAAGATCTTTACAACTGATTACAACAGCTTATAACGATCTGATTCCAGTTCGTTACTTTTTTTCTAATAATAAACCCTCTAAGAATACAACAATTACACATAAGACCCTCTACTTGTTTCCACATGTAACACCTATAAAGTAGTTTTAATACATGTGTGGCTTCCATATACAATATCCCTAAAAAACTAACACCAACTTTCAACTTCCTGCTGTCAAGATTAATACGAATGTTATGAATACAGATAATATGTCCTGGTTTTTCTCCAGTTGTATTTTCTGTTACATCTTCCACTACATATGTACATGTATATAATGATAGAGTTGGATGAATAAGAGTACACTTCTCATATTTCTCTCATTTTCTTATACACAAACTCATCACTGCATATGAAAATTGTCTTCTTGTATAGAACCCGAAGTTTTAATTATAAAGAACCCGAAGTTCTCCTAGACTATCCATTATATACACATGCTTGTTATTAAATGCATGTCTCTTTCTTTTGTAGATAAAATGTCTAACTTATCAAAGCTTCAATTCACCGCACTTGACATCTCGGGTAACAACT